>NW_008659825.1:21923-103255 GCF_000695815.1 Acanthisitta chloris | reverse complement strand
GTGCCACTTACGGTGTGCAGCAGACTGACATATAATCATGGCTGGAACAGAATTACAGCTCATATCACCACATCACTTCTGTTGATCCTAGCTGGAGCTTCGGGGTGGAGGAAGAGGAGGAGGGAAGAAGTCCAGGAGATATCCCCTCATCAAAAGAGTGAAACCACAGGACTAATTGATGCCAACCCAAAGGCTTCACCAAATCACTGGATCACAAGAGTCAAAAGCACAAATTGTCCCACTGCAAGGGATCAACTTCTTGTGCCATTCAATTCCTGCTCCCACCCATCCTGTTGTCCAGCTCTTTATAGTATTTGTTATTATATATCTTTTTAAAAAAATAAATCAGAGAATTTGTTCTGAACACAAAGAAAGGAACCCTACAGTGGTTTTCAACACTCGTGCAAAGAGTAAAGGTACAAATACCTGGGCATCTCCAAATCAACAGACTTCTGCTGACAGTTTCATCTTCTAAGAATGTATTTCAGACCTTTTTTCCCTCCACTATAGCCTTTCCTGAACATGCTTATGTTCACCTGGCTTGGGGCAGCAATATATATAAAACATGAGTAACTGGAAAAGTTGAGCTAATTGTGGAGAAGCAAACAGTGAGCTCAGAGCTTCAGACACAGTTGACAGAAACTTCTGTGGGTGGAAAATATCCTGTGATGAGAGCTTGAACTTCTCTTTCCTTGTACCCTTGCAGTGAATGAGAAAAATAAATGCTCTAGGGTGTGCAGAGAGGAACAGAGCACTGGTTTCTGGCTAAATCAGATGCTGTGCTGGGACAATCAGGTCCTATTTCATGGAAGCAAATAAGTGTCAAGTTTTCAATGTCACTGAACTCCAAACAAGTCTCAGCCTACTATTTAGATTACTGGCCCCATGGCAGAGGAGCAGAGCCTCCCATTGAAAGAAAAACCTAAATAAAGGCCTACAAAACAGAGAGGACAGCTGC
Source organism: Acanthisitta chloris (assembly GCF_000695815.1). Lineage (NCBI taxonomy): Eukaryota > Metazoa > Chordata > Aves > Passeriformes > Acanthisittidae > Acanthisitta > Acanthisitta chloris. Next base: position 102,297 of record NW_008659825.1, on the reverse strand, counting down.
TCTTTGGCTTTGTGAACTTCAGCTGAGGCTCAGTAATGAGCTCCCCAAAAGCCTGTCCCTGAACCAAGTATACATCTACTGAGACCCAAGGACAGCATCCAGCACATACACTCAGGACCTAATACACAGGGCAGAGATGGAAAATACTTTTTGGGACCCTGTGGTATTGATTAATAAACAGCACATAACAATAATAGGATGACAAGAGGTGATCAAATGCAAATGTTCGGTATGACACAAACATAACAATAATAGGATGACAAGAGGTAATCAAATGCAAATGTTCAGTATGACACATGTGAAAAGGAGACTAAGGACGGAAACAATTTTCCTTTAAAAACTGTTTTTAAGAGATACTTTCTTTCCACTTCAGGTAAAAATCTCATTTTTTTCTGAAAACTGCAGGATCACAAGATCCATCTCCTCAGCAGCATTCACCTAAAATGTGGGAAAACCAGGTTCATACCTTTGAACCACCTGAGCCACAATTCTTCCACTGTTACACCAGCACAAAGTTTATATAGAAGCAACAGGAAAACTCAATAAATGCATTTGCAGCAGCTCAGGGTATGTTAATAAGGACAAGACTAAAAAAACCAGAGTCAACATTTGCCAAAGGCTGTCACTCAGCTAAGCCATGTCTTGAACCAAGGGAAAAGCTGGTGCATCCCAGAGGATATCCTCAGTCCCAGCTGAGGAATCCCACACATTCTTAACTCCTTTATAGTAACTAAAGGGAAGCAAAGAGTTTCCAAGAAATAAAAACTCGGGTTAACCTCACTCCATTTATATTTCTCTAATTCAGATGTATCCATGTGAGCTAGCCCAGTAGTCTCCCTGTATGTTCTGTGCAGAGAAAAAGCACTTTCATTGCACAATTACTGGGTCAGGTACCTCCCTTGACATGAATCCCACCTGGAACACTGAACCTGAGCACAGGCAGGTCAGACCCAGCCACCCCCCAAATCTCTCCAATGCAGACACATGATTCCCACTCAAACCAGCTGAGTATATACCATGGGAAATCCAATTCCATGCCAGTATGCCACTGTGGTGTACAACTGGTATCTGCCACAAGAAAAGTGGTGAAAGACAGAGAAGACAAAAATGCCTCATCTCTCATGCTACACCCTTTTGAAAGAAGTCATTTTCTCCTACAAGGTGTTGGGCACCAGTGAGTCTCAAGGTGTTGTTGACTGAATAAATAACAGTTTTCATTATTAAGGCATTCACAGTCAGCATGTTCCATACTCATCATTACCATTTTTATTTTTAAAAACATTATCTACCTTTCCTTTATGGCAAGGCTTGGGAATGACAGATGATCCATCAGCTTATCTGCTGATTTTTAATGACAGCATTTTGCATTCATTATTCCCTACTTAAATCACTTTTTTTAAAAAAGAGGAATAACTTATTTCTTCCTCTTGTCACTAGAGAAATTAACTGGTACACCATTAAGAAGAAGTGCTTGTCTAACAAAAAGATACTCCAGTCAGAGATTTAGAAAACCAGCATGGACCAAAACTGTCCAAGAGGGAGAGTGAAAATAGGAATCCATATATCCAAATACCTCCACTATCCCCTCACTGCCGAGGTCAATACTTCTAGGGCTAAATCTCAGCAGTGAAAACTCCCAAGGGAAAAGACCAAACTATTCTTTTTGCTTGTGCGATGCTGAGCACTCCCTTGGCTGAAGAAGTAAAATGTGTGAAGCCTGTGGGTGATGCAGGACTGTCAGGAGCAGAGATATTTCCCTGGGGGAGCCAAGGCTCTGTCTCATCACAGCAGCTCCAGGAGTGCATTGAAATGGGATATCAGACCAGCTGCACTGTCAGTCCTGGCATTGCCACCAGCCTAACCCGACCCCACAGACATCAGGAGGGTCTGTGTTTGGTTATCCTCAGCTCAGAGCTGCTCACAATCTAGGCAAGGGCTAAGAATCAAAAAATGCAGCACCTGGATGACACATGCCCCAGACACAACCCCCAAACCTCTTGCAGCTTGTACATGCCAAGCTTTTGAGCCCATTGAGTCCAAGAACTGCAGAAGAATCAAACCAGTTCATTAATTATACCAGGAAAAAAAAAAAAAGGCATTTCTGTGAGATCAAGCTATTGGCAGTTGGTTTTAAGGAAAGCATTTTTTGCTAAAGCTTTAGCAATTTGCCTTAATGACTGCAATATTTCACAGCAAACCCCTTAACAAGTATCCTGGGAAAATCTGCATAGACCAACTCATACAGAAAGAACAAACACTTCCAAGTGCTTGTGTGCAAGTTCCCCAAGACAGGATGTCCAAGTTTATAATAAAATGGTGTCCTATGTTTTCAGCCAAGTGACAAAGGCACATAACTCTTCTCCTGTGTCACAGGCCTAGAGAGATGAGCTGGTAAACAGTTCTGGTGCAACCTGTTCCCTTCAACAGGGAAGTTACCAGGGTCCAATGTGCTCCCCAGTATTTTGCCCCTTGCCATGGAGCTTTCCCAATTACCAAGGCTCTAATTATCTGTTTTATCTCTGGCCTGTATGTACTGGCACCAACTTCCCCCTGGAGAATTAAAACCTCTACCCAGTTATCTTTGGACATCCCAAAGGACCAGGATCTTGCAAAAGTGCCCAGGTCTCAGTTTATAGATTCATCACACTAATGACTGTGTGAGGGCTCTCAACTTCACTGCAACTTAATGTTCTCCTCAAACAAACAGTGAGGTTTAAAAGAAACAAACAAAAATCATAAGCCGACACCGGCAGAAACATCAGCCAATTTTTTACATCTTTCATTTCACAGGAGTTTATAACTTTTTAAGTTAAGCATAAAAACATACACATAAAAAGTTTATAACTTTGAAGTTATAAACACAGGTTAGGCATATCAATGGCAAAAGGAGTGGAAAATCCTAACTAAAGCAAAAAATAATTTATGCAGAGTTAATGCTGGGATGTTTTATAATGTATTTGGCAGAGATGGTTCAAATAAATCAAAGTAACAAACTTAATATTTGCCTGTCTAGCAACAGCACCTCCTAACAATAAAACGAGTTTAAATTTTGGCTAAAGGCCTAATAAACGAGTTGTTAGCTTTTGTACTTTAATGCACTGACTATTAAGTAAGCAAGTCAACACAACACGAATGGAATTCAAATATGTGCAGTAGGCCCTGCTGCAAGTCAAACTCATAAACTGGTAAAAGAGAGGATTAAACATACCTCAAATACCAGCCCCCCAATTTCACATTCATTCAATAATCTTTTCCAGTCCTATTATACCAAAGAACAATCCAATTATGGTACTTAAATCTCTGTGTACGGTTGCCAAAAATAAACTCCTTAGCAACATTCCCAATATACTCAGGTTTCTGCACTGCAGAAAATTTCACTTTCTGATTCCCACAGTATTTTCAGGTGTGACACACTAATGCCTGTCATTATATAAAATGTGGCTCACCATCAAGGCTTATATTTTCTGCATATTGGTGTCTCTAATTGCAGGCTCTGAGTACCTCCTTTATCATTATACCTGCCATCCACAGAAACAAGGCAGGTACTTCAAACCAAGTAGGTACTTAAGTGGCTCCCTACATAAAGGTGTTCTTCTGAATCTAGACTTCAGCTTGCCAGAACAATAGGTTTGTAATCTGGGTCTAGATAAATAAGTGCAATATTTACAGAAGAATCAGGTAGCTCTTTTGTGGCATAATGGTTTTGATCGTGTCTCCTCCCTCCCTCCATGTGCTTCACAAGCCTCATTGATGCTTTCCTATCAGTGAGATGATGTGAGATACCTAAAGGTGATGCACAGACACCTAAACATGTGCAGACCTATTATTTATAAGAGAAACTGTACTAAGAATTGTGTTTTCTAGATATTCAGACCAGCATACACCAAAGAAAAGGCTCCGTCAAGTCATCAAGGGAGAAAACAAAGGTGATTATGTAGAAATAGATATTATTCTAGAAACAAATGCCACAAATCCAACACATAATCACTTTTGTTCCTGGAGTCAGGACACCTGTTATGAGAGAGATGAGTTCAGCATCCATGGCTACTTGGGCTTTAGCACTCAGACTTATCAATTACTCACAGCTGCAATTTGCATACCTAGCTCTGTATACTTCAGAAATTCTCCAGAGCTGTCCAGATTTTTGCCAGGGACCTCCCAAGGTAAGTCACATGCAATCATCCACATGACCATTAAAACACACAGTACAGGAAACAGCAGACAGCAAACCTGCAGAGTCTCAGAGAAGCCCATTGACTTTTGAATATGTCATCACTCCCTTTGGCATCCAATGTGGAAAAAGCATGCAAGCTCCAATGGATGAATAACGATTTGAACAGTCATTCACTCATCTGCATGCATTTGAAATTGGCTCCCAGCCTCCCTGCCACATTCCTGCAGTCCTAATTATGCAGACTACCCTACCCTGAAATTAAACTTTCCCAACTGTTACATCAATATTAAGATTCACATCTAGGAATGATATACCCAAAATGAAGCTAATTAGGTCAAGTTTCAAAAACAAGACTAATTTCAGAATGATTGGGCTCATCTTTCAAAAGATGTGTCACTCACAATAGGCTTTGGACCAGGTGCTCTGGACCACACTAGTGAAGAGTTTCTTTAAGCCACTTCTTCACATGTTCATCACTGCACCAAGGAAGAGACCAAAGGATCAGGAGTTCTACTGATTTATTTTTTTTTGCTCTTTAACCCCACATTATATACAAAAGCAAAGTCAGGTATTAAAAATTGGCTTCCATTTCCTTTAAACCACCTAAACTGCCAATACAGGAAAAGGAGATCAAAATTGAAAGGGCTTAAATGCTAAACTAAAAATCTGCCTGACAAACCACTTCTAGAAATTAGAACCAAACTTCTGAAAGGAAGTCTTCCTCTTGGTCAACAAATTGACCAAGGAATCAGAATTTACTTTTGTGAGGCAAAGATCAAAACTGAGCATGAACACCTTCCTCTTGGTCAACAAATTGACCAAGAAATTAGAATTTACTTTTGTGAGGCAAAGAACAAAACTGAGCATGAACATGACCAGGTGGTCAAACATGTATGTTCCTTTTCTCCTGATGTCATAATTTTCTTTGCATTGGTCCCAAAAATGTAGAAGATGGGATGCAACAAGGAACTTGTTACTTGTACTTCTACACTCCAGTAATTTTTTCTTTTCCTCAGTCTGAGTCTCTAACTCCTCAGGCCCTTCCTCACCAAGATATGCTACACATAGCCCCAGTTTGAACCTTCTCCTGTAACATCACAGCTACTCTGTACAAAGACAGTTTGTCTTCAGAGGATATTCTACCTAACAGTGTAGGTAGAAACAGTTTTTGAGGCATGTCCAAACCTTCTAAGCTCTTAGAAGAAAAAAAAATTTTTTTCTAATATCTTTCCAATTCACTCTATGCCCATTAAACAGATGTTGTCAGAAGGAATTTTCTGCATATTTCTCTGGATTTACACCAAGCTTTCTACCAGTTTGGCAAGTTCAGAGATCTTTATCAGCCATTAATTTTCTAAGTCATTTTCATGACTCTGTTTGTATTGAGTTCTCCCAACAAGATGTTTCTCATTTTCCCAATTTTTCAGACAACAGTATATTGACTTACTGGGGCTCCCTGCTGCACTGTGCAACAAGTTTTTCCAGCTACCAAAGATGTATTTGGTCAAAAAAATATCCTTGGGCCATAACACAGGTACCATACCAGAAAGGATGAAACAAGAAGAGTTACTAAGTGATTACCTTCTTGGACTGGTGAACTGGGGCCAGGAAGCAATTATGTGGTCTACCAGTCAGTGCTCACTCTGACCCATCTCTGCTGGAGTTTTTACCAGAGCAGCAGTGAACCTAACTAAGAAAGAGACAGAAACAGCCATTCAAAAGAGATGGCTGACCAGGAGAGAATTCATGTGGTTTCCAGGCTATTAGGCTCCCAACTGGAATAGAGAGACAATTTCATTGTTCTTGGCCTTGAATGGGAAAAAAATAAAAAAGAGGGGGAAAAATTTCCACTCCAGAAAGGATATTTGATCCTAGCACCACAGTTTTCTACAATAAGTTGTCCCCTCTTACCGCTGTTAATTTGTCTATTATTTTTATGTCCTCTCTAAGCTACTGTGAGGTGTTGGTGCTTTTATCTAATAGAAACATTTCCAAGCAGGCCTGGGTTCTTTTATACAAAAAAAGCATACATGTAAGGAATAAAGGTTAGTTAAAATTCTTTGTGGCTTTATTGAGTTACTTATGTTTGAAAGTATGTGTGGATGCTTCTCACTGGAACACTCTTTACACAAAGCAGAACAGACTCCATCACTCATAATAGAGGTCACAGCCTGAAAACTGGTCCATTAAAGATAAAATTCTCTCCATCAATAGCTCAAGAGACAGTGCTGTCTTGGGGGCTGGCCAAAGGCCAGAGAGTGAACCCCTGCAGGATCTATAGGCCATGAGCACTCTACATTCAAAGCACATTTCTTTGCCCATGACACCTCTGACCTAAGGAAAGCAGAGAGTGTGCAAGAAAAGAAGGGAAAGCCCCAAGCATACTGCACCACAGAGTCTGTGACTTCTTCCTGCACCTTAAGCACTTCCATTTTTTCATTCAGAACCTTCCCTTTCAAACCAGCTGCAGTCTGCCTTCGTGGAAATACAGCTTTCATGGTAGAAAGAGGCCCTGAGGAAGCCCAATGACTTCACCTACATCAGACTAGTCTGGCAGGAGGTGACAGCACTGGCTTTCCCATCTCCCCATCATTTTTTTCCCCTCAGCTCTTCTCTATTCTTTCCTGTCTGCTTTACACATCTCCTTGTGCCTCTTTGCTCCCTCTGCTCCTCTTACTCATTCACTTTATAGTACTCTGTGAACTCCATGGCACCCAGCCCACTGCCTTTGCATGGCCTAAAATAAGACAGAGCAAGGCTGTCTGTCTGTACCAGTTACTGCTCTTTTGTGTACAGCAACACATGCAATTGATCTTCTGTCAGACAACTGCTGCTGCTGATGGCACTTTACACACTCACTGTCCTGGGGCCAAGCGAGTTCCTTTGGCAATAAACACATCAGTAAGTGTTTCAGTGCATGGCCTGATGCCTTCCCCAGTGTGCTTAACAGCACACTGCTGTGTGCTAGAGCAGGCTGCAGACACCCATCTTTATAGGCTTATTTGTCTTGCAGAAGCAACCAAACACCTCATTCCAGCATCAGTGTGCCCTGGGGTTGGTCTCACCTCGCAGGCAACTAGCAGGAGGACAAGAGGGCACAGACTCAAGCTCTGCCAGGGGAGGTTTAGGTTGGATATTAGGAAGAGATTTTTCATAGAGACAGTAATCAGACATTGGAATGTGCTGCCCAGGGACGTGGTGGATTCACCATCCCTGGAGGTTTTGAAGATGAGACTGGATGTGGCACTTAGTGCCATGGTCTAGTAACCATGGTAGGGTTGGACACGATAATCTTTGAGGTCTCTTCCAACCTGGTTGATTCTATGACACTTTGGATACAGCCACACTTCATCCTCTGGAAGTTACTGCAGTAAATCAGCTCATCAAACCCCCTGGAGCACAGCAGGCTCTGCTTTGGACACAGTGGGAATCTCTGCAGCATACTGCCAATTCTTGATGGCAAGTGAGTTTGGAGGCAACACAGGACCCCAAACGTGTCATTCCAGAGCAGAGTGGTGGGGAATTCAGTGCAGAAACACCTCCAAAAAGCTGCGAGAGAGCTCCAATCTGGCAGAGATAGTGCTGAGTTCTGCCAGGAAGGCTCAGAGCACCCAGGAGCTTCCAGGTGGAGTGTTTGCTTATTGCCCTCAGTAAAGTGGGGCCTGGAATATGTAGTGGGGAAAATGATGTTTCCCACAGTCCAGGGATAACAGTCTCAAGGCTGGCAAAGTATGGGCAGATGGGGAAGAACCTCAGCTCTTATTTTCAAGACATACCCAAAGCTTTAAAAACAACACCAAATTCTACACCTTCGCTCAGCTGATCATCAGTTCCAATAGCACATATTTACTTTAAATAACTGTATGCACAAATCTTAACTGGCAGCCAACTTTACATCTTGCTTTTGAGTGATAATCCTGGTTCAAAGGGTATTCTCAAGCACAGAAAAACAAGTGAATTATTTTAAAACAGGAGGATCTATTTGCATACCTATAAAGTAACTGCTTTTCCTGTTTTAAAGATATATATACACACTGCAATTACAGTTTTATAAAATAATTGAAGTCATTTGAATTCTGTAAACACCTCTTAAAATAGTAAAGAAATCAAATGATCATTATTGAATCTTAATTTTTCATTCAAGTTTGAAGACAGATGATGTCAAATGCCAGAGCTGAGCTGGTCTGCATCAATTAAGAAGCCACATACATTTCCAGGTAACAGAATAAATACTTCTGAGGACACTTGAAAGAAATCCTTCAGAAGATTTGACTCTCCCTACTTCTGCATTCTGAGTGCCCCTCATGCAAGTTTAATTTATGCAGTGATGGAAATCCTGAGAGATGGAAGGTGTATTATAGACGTGAAGATAAAATAATCCCTAGGTGAGAAGAACCAGTTTGGTCTCAACACTATACTCAGCACTGCAGGTAAAATCAATTTTATCAGCTTTGCTAGTTAGCATAAATATAACCTTTCTGATTAAAATACTAGTTTTTCAGAGGATCAGACTCTCCTTACCTGGTAATAATCCAATACAATTTAATGACAGTGTTTCTGAGTGAGGAAAATGATCTCTTCATACATTCCCTTTCAGAGCTGAGTTGCAACTCTCTGGCCTAAATTTGTGTTTGTGCCATCTCACCCATCCTGAACCAAAGGGCAGGTCACATTAACTTTTTTCTCTTCAGTTGTCCAGCAAGGAGACCCTGAACACCATGAAATGTGTCATACTGTGGGTGCTTTCAAATAAGACCATCGAAACTTAACTCCTGCTCAGCAATGATTTGAAATAACCTAATCCTATAAAATGCTAATCACTCTGGCAAAGCTCCTGAGGTCCCATTCCTTTGGATAGCAGTGCTGAGTTATGGGGTACCATAGCCTGCCAGGGACAGACCAGGATCTCAGGGCATCTTTTCAAGCCTCTTGCCCTAGTGCCACTGCAAACTAACTTGTGGCATATCCCTGAGATGCTTCCAAAGAACTTTGAGAAACAAAGGATACAAGAATTGCAAAGCTACATCTGTCTTTTGGCAAGCACAGTGGAAAAAGCCTGCACAGTCTTCACAAAAGTAGGATCCATCTTCTGGAAACCACAAAGGATTTGTGTCTAGTAGAGTCCCAAATTTTGGCCTTGTATTTCAAATGCATTTTTTTGAGTGATTCAACATTTAGTCCTACAGCAAAGGGTAAGATTCCAGTCCTTCACAAACTCAGATGTTCTGCATGGAGGGCTGAAAATACCCAATTTTAGCTTAGCCCACCAGCCCTGACTTCCTCTACTCCTTGTAAGATGCATCTATACTCAATCCATAATGATCTTTTCCTATGGAATAGCAGTGCTGGGTCCCAGCTGCAGGTGTAATGCAAGACTATTTATGCTTCAAGTAGAAACTGTGTCTTTTCAAAACCAAACACACTGTTGCTTCAACTATCCCTGCCAAAATGAGATTCACAGAGTTCTGCCCCAAGCAGAGAACACGAGGGAGAAGAGATGCAAACGGCAGCAATCAATCTCCTCTCTCAAAGAGCTACCAAAAAGTCCTTTGAGATGGCAGCAGTAAGGGCAAAGCAAAGCTCCACAGCAATCAGAATAGATGAGACCATATATACTTGTGTGTGTGTGTGTGTATAGTTAAAATAAATCTCTTCTTTTTATGCTCTTTGTTCAACTCCATTATCAAAAAGAGGTTTTAAATACAAGCTTATGGGACTACTAAAGAGGTGAATTTATGAAGGTATTCCTAACAAAACACACTCTGGAAAGCTTTAATCTATGAATTGTGACAACCTTGGACAAAATGGATTTTTAATAGAATATAATGTAAACTGCCTGAAACATTGTGATAAGGAATTTTTTTTTAAGTAATGCACAGAAAAGGCATGATGCACTCTGCATGAAAGGAGGAAAGGTCTTAATTTAAAGCATTTTAATGGACACTCCATTTGCGTAGGGAAATGTGAGAAATGAAGATGGAAAACTCCTGATAACGATAACACTGCAGAGGGGAGAAGGAGAAAGATTAGAAAAGTAAGCAAATTTGAAAATGCTCCAGCTGATAACAGTGGCTAAAAGGAATGCAGACTGGATTAGGAGCATGTCACAGTCCAGAGCCACAGTTCTCCTTGGGGGAAGTGTCTGTCGGTGGCTCTTATCAGAGCTGCACACTGGGGAAGGAAGAGCAACCCAAGTGCAAAGCAGCAGAGAACAGACCTGTCTTGGAGCTAAGGGCATCAGGGAGAGTCAGAGATCTCAGAGAATGCAGCTGTGACTCACTGGAGTTTCTCGGTTTCACGGAAGCTCCTGGAGCTGTGCCAGCCCAGCCATCCCCCAGGGCTGATGGAGCTTTCTGTCCCCTCAAAAAGCCCAAGGGAGGCTCAGAACCATCATGAACTTGGCCAACTCTTACTCAGAGAAAAGCTAAGCTAGGCTCAGAGACTCAGCCCTGGCTTACCCACTGTGGAACACAGGGCAAGTCAGCAGAATTGAAATTACTTCCAGGAGAGGAAAAACCACCTCCCCTGAGCCAGATATGATTCTGTTTACTAATAGCTTCTGCTCTGCAACGAGAGAGATTGATCCTGTGCTCTCACTCATACATAAACTGCCTTTAATGAAGCTCCTTGAATAACTAAAATGAGGAACAGATGAACGAGGTCTAGTGACAGTTTCCCCACATGAACCTTAATAGAAACAAGTTCAGGTCTCCTCTCATTTCAATGAAACAGCAGAACTTCCACATAAACACTTAACACTCTTCAAAAGAAACAGGAGGGCCACCACATTTCAATGGCAGAACTTCCACATAAACACTTAACATTCTTCAAAAGAAAGAGGAGGGCCACCGTTATGACCAAACAGGCAAATTAAAGTAAAGATCAAAGTTAAATATTTACTCTAAGCACTACAATATTTGCAAATCTGGAAATGATCTTTCAGCAGTTTCTATTTGCATACTTTAATTAATCCAAAAATATTAAACTAATCTCACAGCAGAACTTCCACATAAACACTTAACATTCTTCAAAAGAAAGAGGAGGGCCACCGTTATGACCAAACAGGCAAATTAAAGTAAAGATCAAAGTTAAATATTTACTCTAAGCACTACAATATTTGCAAATCTGGAAATGATCTTTCAGCAGTTTCTATTTGCATACTTTAATTAATCCAAAAATATTAAACTAATCTCACAAAGGAAAGGGTCAAAGTATTAATTAACTTGAGATTCGTTGCTTTTGTGCAATTTAGCAGTTCAACACAAAGCAAAACTCAGTTTTAATAAAAACTAAGTTACTGTGACAGGTATAATTTCATGGATTACTGAAACCACGTACAAGGCAATAAGTTTCAGTGTTCATGCTATTTTTTGGGGTCTCACTATCTAAATAGTTGATTCATTTTAATTTCTGTAAAACCTGATGATCTTAAGTCTTTCTTTAACCTCAGCATTTCACTTTCAAATTGATGCCTTTCCACCTTGCTCTGAATGGAACAAAGGCCACAGTTGTTAGAGGAAAAAACCTGACTGGAAGGTCCAGCAGAGAGCAGACACTGCTCAGCCACCCAGATCAGCCACCAGAGCTAATTCAGGCTGAGCCTTCACTGCTGGAGCCACGTGGCATCACACAGCTCCAGGACAAGCATGAAGATCCCCTCTGAGCCAGCATCCCTGTGCCTGAGCTCTCACCCCACCAAAGGGACTCACTGGCTCCTTTAGCACCTTTTGGAGGAACTAGGACATCTTGCCAAAAGACCAAAGATGTGAAGACAAAGCATACTGTGCCAAATCCAGCTGCTCTGCTTTATCACTACATTAGGCTATGAAAGCCCAGGAAAATAAGGATGGAAGGTGGTTGGAACTTCCTGCATCACAACCTCAGAATTACAACTGAGAAAACTAGAGGGGTCTTCACCCACTCCTCTTTTCCTTTTCTTTTTTTTTTTTTTCCACCAGGAAGGAAGTGCCTGAAAGAGCTAATGAGCAGGAAGTCTTGCCTGGAACTCATGCCAGAAGGCTCTGTAGCACTTCAGCAGAGACACAGAGTGGGGAATCACCTCCCCTCACTTCACAGGTTTACAAGGCAAATGGTCTGAGTCCCACTCAGTCGCCTCCACTCTGCATCCCTATGGAGAGAAACAGGCACTTTTACACATCCCAGAGGACTCTCACCTCAGCAGTGCCTACTGCAGTGCCTGTTGCTGAAAACCAGACTCACGTTAAATAGCTTTCCCCTCCACACTTGTATGGTAGATACCCAGATGGGATTCGTTTGCTCCTCAAATACAGGTTCAGAAATTAAACAGAGCAGAAACTCTCTTTGAATAACAGAATTTTAGGAATTGAAATGGACCTTATAGATCATCTAGTCCCAACCCCTTGCCCTGGGCAGGGACACCTCCTCAATAGATCAGGTTGCTCAAAGCTTTATCCAACCTGGCCTTGAACACTGCCAGGGTTGGGGCTTCTACTACCACTCTGAGCAACCTGTGCCAGTGTCTCACCACCCTCACAGGGAAAACTTCTGCCTAATATCTAACCTAAATTTTCTCTCTTTCAATTTGTACCTGTTGCCCCTTGTCCTATCACTACAGTTCCTAACAAAGAGTCCCTCTCCAGCTTCCCTTTGTGCTCCAAACATCTGCCAACAATCTTTCTAGGACTAAACAGCTACTAGCAACCATTTTTCTCCCTTACAGAAGCTTTCAGAAGAAATGATAGATAAAAAATAACTCCACAAATAAAAATTTTGACATAAAGTTTTGTGATTTCCTAATTATTGTACAATTTCAAGCTAAATTTATGCACAGTGTACTTCAACTGTGGAATAACTGCATGATAATGGAGAGAAATGGCTTGTTTTGTTAAAATACATAATTCTGACTAACAATTTAAATTTCCCATTACCTTTGATATAGGTTGTGGGATCATTGCCATAACAAACATACACAGCATCCAGGGGAGTTCACAGACACTCATAGATGTTTTGCAGCAATAATGAATAACACTTAATAGCTGTTACTTTCACAGCTTTTCAAATAAAGAAGACAACATTGTCCTATATTGCTTTCAATTATTCTTCATATTTCTCTATTTTAGCTCATTTTTTTTTCTGTTGGCTCTTTGGCAAAAGGAATTCTGCTGCCCTGAAGGTTCATGTGAAACAAATGGGAGCTAGGACTAGTGGGCTGCCTCCAGTTTAATTAGATTATCTACATCCTAAGCTCAGAAGTGAACCAAAGGAAAAAGCTCTCATCAGATCACCTGTAGCTTTTCCAAGGAGGCTGAAGAGGACAAAGTGCTGCTAATAAGAGCAACATGAGTCATTAAATAGGCTATTGTGTGTCTCTCACAGCATTTTAGCAAGGATTAATGTAGAAAAGCACATAGTGTCTTACCTGTCCTCTGCTCCTGGGTCGTTGTGCACACAGGTGACAGTGGCACTGCTCCTTGCACTGTCTGTCTCTTCCTGAACCCCCCACTGGTCTGCATCACTGACTCTGATGTCCGAGATCTTCACACCTGGGGCTGTCCTAATTCTGTTGGGGAAAACAAGCATTGCTTTAGTGACAGAGCTCCTGCAAAGAAATCCCAAGAGGTAAACAAGGAAGAGGAAAGGCAATCCTCCCTCTTCCATCAGGAACAGACAGATACATTGCAACAGCAAGTCACTCTGCTTTCCAAGTAGAAAACAGGTCCAATCATTTTAAAGAGGTGAAGTATGAGTTTTATTATGGGCAAAGCCAGTCAACTTTCAGCTTGAGCAATGTGGAGAGAATAAGAATGGTTTCTGCTTCGGTGGCACCACTCTGATACAAATGAAACAGATGTGACTAAGCATAAGTTGATTTAATTTGCTGTTTCTGTCCTGCAGTTTAAGGTGGAGAATAAAAGCACTATGATATCAAATATAATCTCGTGCCTGCAAACCTTTGGGTCTTCTAACATTAGGGTGATCTGTATGGAAAAAAAGTGTTTCATGGCTCAAAGACCATAATGCAGGAAGGACAGAGAAGGAACATGTTATCCTAGGTCTGGGACTAAGGGAAGAAAATAATTATGCCATTGCACCAGGATCTACCAAACTGAGCATATCAAACTCTTGTTGCGGAAAATAATATGATGCTGACATGGAAAACCTCAATTTCCTGAGCATGGCTAGAGTCTGAGAGCAGTTTGGTAGCTGGTAAATGTCAACATTTTTTGGCTGCAAAAAAATTTTTCTAAAAAAAGTCCATGCTCCAGTGGGGCTCAACGTTAGGAACAGCTTGCCAAGGAATGGGAAACAAACTGCTTTTAATAGCAGGGACTTCATTTGTGCAGCTTGACTCCTGAAACAAGCCTGAGATTTCAACAGGAGTGCTGAAAATTTGCCTGGAGAACAATTAGGCAGAAAGCAACTGCTGCAGAGCCACATTCGCCACTACTGTGACTTAATTAATTAAAAGCAAAGCCAAGAGGGACCTCTTAGTTATATGGTGGAATTAAACAGCACTGCTGAGACCTGGAGTGTTACTTAACAGTGAATTGTGATGGATTTGCCCCAATGCCCCATGGCCAGTTGGTGCTCATGTTACACTATTAGAATTTCCTCTTAAGTTCCAACTGAGTTCATGGGTTTGGATCAGAGTAACTTCATGACTCAATGGGTGGCCTTTTCCTCCCAGATGGAATTAATTCATCCTGCTTTTATGATATCCTGATTTTTGCCTGTAAGGCTTTACTGACTTGATGGGTCAAATCCTTGCCTGGTATAATCAATCTGATGAAAAATATTCCCTGTAAGGACAGGATTTTATTTGATCTTTTTCTAATTGTCTCCTTCATGCTTTTCCCCAGGTATTCCTACCTCCAAACAGCATACCTCAAAGCTTTTGTGTCCCTTTCCTATCATCTCCTCTCTTTTTTCCAGAGGAACATTCATTTATTCTGTAGTAATTACACTGGACCAAATAAGTCCTGCAAGACACCTACATGGCTTCATTTCTGACTGACTTGTAATTTCCATGAGATACAGAATTAGGCCCTCAGCAATGGATTCAATATTCTTTTCATTAGACTTAGTCAACTACTCTTGGGGAAAAAAAAAATCTGACTAAAAAGACACCCAACAAAAAACTCCACCACTTTTTAAATTTTCTCTTTCTCAGCCAAAATAGCGATTTTTTTAACAAATTCACCTCCACATCCCCTCAAGTTTCCATGTTTTTTCTGGAAACCTCTAACCTGACTTTCCACCCAAGTCAAATCCTGGTCAATTGAAGGGTAATTGCAGGGCAGGAGGTGCTGGGGGGACACACACTCCAGGACAGCTGGATCTCACCCATAATTTCTGGATTCATCAGGCTTTTTCCATCTGTCAGAAGCTTGTTATATCCTCCTACACAGCTTTTGCACTACAGATATCCTAACTCTGCAGCATTTACTTTCATCTATTCTAGACCAAACCTAGCAAGTTGGTGCACCCCAATGAGGATAAAGAGCAACACAGCACAGTTCCCTGCACACCTGAGCAGGCTTTAGGAATTCAGGACCCTGTGTCCTTCCTTCTTCATGGAAGCTGAAGCTGCTCTTGAGCTCCATCAGTGATCCTCACATACAGCTAGGGGTAAGGATATAAGAGTCTCAAACATCCACATCTATCTACATACCCAGCTGTTCCAACCTCTTCCAGACACTCTGCACCCCAACACACAGTGTTCCCTCTTGGTTTAACCCCTCAGCTGTGTCTCCCTCCCTCAGCCAGGGAGCTTTGCTGTTCTCTTGTGTCTGAATACAGCTAAGAGATGCTTTTTGCCTGTCTGGACACCAGATGAGGCTCTCCTGATGCATGTCCTGTTGGCTCACCTCTTGGCTTCACCTTCAGGGCACTGTCCCTTAGCAGAAGGGCTCCTGGGTTTGGCCATGCTGTCTTGTTGGCTGTGCCTACAGCTTTCACTTGCTGTGTATCTCCTGCCTTGCTGGGTTAGCATCAAGTGAACATCACACTCTGGTCCCCAGCTTCACTCTCCAAAAATGTCTCAGAATGCTGCACTTTAGGAAAAATTCCAGTCTAATCCCCTGCAATGCATCTGCTCTGGTGGGCTGAGACAAGATGTCATTTTGCATTTTTGGATATCAGTAGAGCCAGGAAGGTTGAAAGAAGGAAGAAACTACATTCAGCTTCTCACTTAGGAAAAGTCAAGAAATTCAAATTAAACCAGCCTACATATGGGAGGTTTGAGCCTACTGTTCCTCAGATAAGTGATTCATATCTTTAAATCTGCCCCCAAAACTCCATAGGCACAAAAATTATTGTAAGTATAGGGGACTGAGGCTTTGCAAAAGAGTAAGAAATCCCTAGCAGAGCTGACATGAGCTGGAGAAAGGATGGTGAATGGCACGTGGGGGTTTATTGCCCTGCTCTGTGCCAGGCTTCAATTATAAGCTTGGGTGGTCATTTAGTTTTCTTACACCTCCCTTCTCCACATACATTATACTGGGAAGTGTTGCTCTTCCAACTCTAATGGAGCTGTAAGGATAAAGAGAATTGCTTGAGAAAAATCTGATGACCTTTAAATTTGCCACCTGACAAAAGTTCTGCCATCTTTGGGCTTGAAAACATGGAAATGAGTTGCTGAAGCATTTCACAGAAGCATAACCCAAGAAGTGACTGTTACCACTAAGATGGCTTAATTCCTTTTTTTTGGGTAAAGATAATTGTGAAATGAGGGAGGGGGGAAAAAAAGGAACAAAACACGACAGCCAATTGGAGATTTGGCAAAACTGACATTTCATTTCCATGCTTTCTGATAAGCAGAATTTCCAGGCAGAAAACTGTCCTGTTAAAAAGCCTTTACCCATCTTTAAAACATTACAATGTACATGGCATTTTGATAACACAATTAGCAGAAATGTGAGACAGAGGAATACTGAGCAAGCCCAGCAGAAGTTATCCTGCAACAGAGCCTATTTATTCATGGTACTTTAGGGGTAAAACAGGTTCAACAGAAATGTGACATCCTCCAGCACTGCCTGTTATGACACTTTCCCTATGAGATCTCAAGAGGAGGTAGCTGGGGTGGAAGTGCCAAAGCTACCAGCACACAGAATCAATGAAACTGCTCCACGAGTGGATGGAGCTCTTCTCCAGCTCTAAAAGCATAACAGAGGAAGCTGCTCTCAATGTAGACTGTGGACTGCATTTGGTAGCCCTGGCAGGATGTTTTTCCCCCCTGAACAATGCATCCTCCATTTACTGTGGAATATAAAGATAGAAACATGATAGGCTGAATGGAATGGGCAAGCAGAAGCATCCCCAGCCTGCCAACTTGGAATGGACAGAAACTATTTTAACCTGCAATCCAAGCCTGAAATACATGCGACCCCATGAATTCAGCCACTCCAAACCTCTTCTCTCAGTTATTACAACAGAAGGAAAGGAGAAGGTACAAGTAATCACCAGGGTTGGAAAGTAACTTAAGGGCTACAAGTCAGATTGAGCAGTTGAGCACTTAGTGGAAGTGTTGCAGTGACTTCCAGGGCCTCCCAGTCAATTAACTGCAAAATCTGAAAGGTAAATTCTTGCTTGCCACACACCCCAGACCCACTCCTGGCAGCAATCATTGGGAAGTAAAATCTTGGCAAAAGGAACTTTAAAATAGAAACAGAAGGAAAAGATATTTAGGAAATAAACCAGGAATGTGCTCACAGCAGATGGGAAAAGCTCAAAATGATGAGGTAAAAGACTTTTTCAGAGCTATTTTAGAAATCCTCTAATCCCCCCCAACTCTATTATGGGGGAAAAACATGATCTGAGCTAAATTCACTCTCAATAACGTACTAATAATAACAGTTATGATGAATTTCATTTGTATTTTCCAACCATTTCTGTAGTCAGCCCTCCAACACGCATTTTTAGTCCAATTAAAAATAAAATCATTATCCTTCCCCTACAGGAAATCCAAGCTGTAAGCCAGTTTAGTCAACTTGCCTAAAATTATACTGTCTGTGCAGAGCCAGAACGAGGGTCGATACATCCCAATTCCCAGACTTACCCTTCAGCCAGACACCTCTACCCATCTTTAAGACCAAATCAGAGCACATAAGTAATTCTGAGCCCTCACAGAGCCTTTTACATGTTTGAAGAATTGCACAAACAGCAAGCAATTATTTCTGAACAAGGTGCCTGGGGAGTTTCTAGTTAAAATACATGTGTTTTAGGAGACATTAAACCAAGCACTATAAATTTAAGTGATCAATGAATTCTGACATAACCTCTGGAGGCTTTGGGGGGGTGGTGAGATGGGTAGTTTTCCTCTATAGTAAGGAATATAAATCTCCCTGTAGAGAGAGAGGAAGGAATGGGAGTTTGCTGGGAGATAGAAGAGAACTTGTGATTCATAGCTGCCACATCCAAGCACATTCCATGGTATTTGGGAGGGAGGTGCAGACAGTCAGGAGTTCATCACTGTGAGTGTACGAAAGCAAAACCATGTGGGAAACACGATTAGAGCAGATGGAAGGTTGAGGTGGGACCAGAGCTCCCTCCAGGAGAGGCACCATCCCTCTCTTTTGTGCCTTCCTGAGCTTCCTGGCCAAAATTCTTCATGGGTAATCCAGAAATATGAGGAAAATCAGGTGATGTTAAGTCATCCAGAAAACACAGGGCAGAAGCAGGAATTACACCTAATGCTGCCAAGGAATATTTCAGTATCTTCACCCTAAACCCACCCTGCTGCAGAGCCACTAACTAATCCTGCTATGGCCATGCATGACCAGCCCAGGGGTAAATGCCCTTTCTGCTGCTGTGGGCTTGGAGTATGTGTGAAATGGGAATCTTGCACTGCCTCACTTCTTATGGAAGTCAGATTTACAACAGCTCAGGGCATCATGTCCTAAATCTTCACAAGCTAAGCAAGTGTTTATTTTCTAAAGTATTTTTCCAAGAACTCTAGTTCTTTGTTCTTTCGTATTTTAAAAGACCTGTCACAGATTTATATTCAAACTACTTCCCCATCAAATTCTCCTTGAAATAGCAGCACTAGGCCAGCTGTGTTTGCTTCTGCAACTCCATATTAATGTCACTATAAGCAAAGCTAGCTTTCCAAGTATGTAAAATACACATCCAAATACACAAAGATCCTGCAAAGATCCAAGCCCTCTCCTAAAGGTCATAAGGGTAGAAGCACACATGTTGCTTTACAGCAGTGTAAAGCAAGCAGCCTGCACAGACCCATGGAGAGGTGTATGTAGATGGCAGGCAGATGGCAATTTGGAAAGGAAATCCCAAGGAAAAGGGTTTGACTCATGGTACTTGGCAGGTAAAAAGTCAATGTGGTGCTGGTACAAAGCCAGTGGCAATAAGTGTTACCAGTAAAGCAAGGTACAACTCATGGTGGGACAAAACAAAAGCATGTTTGCCCTTAGGGATAGACAGCTCAGTGCTTAGAGACAGAGGCAGCAACTTCCAAATTCAGCTGGAGTTTTGACTTAAGATTTGAACTCTGCATTTCATCCATACCAAAAACTACTCCAGTGACTGATCCATTAGTGCAAGCTCAATGCATAATTGGCTCAAATTTGTTCCCAAATCAAGACATGGGTATGCTGTGCTCTGCCTGAAACACCTCCCCACTGCAGGGCCAAAGCTTTCTCAGTCACCATACACCTCGTGGAAATGCAGTCTCCCATCTTTACACCATACCAGGAAATCAGCCTCTCCCTCCCCCGGAATACCTCACTTCCTCTCTGCATCTGTTATTTTTATATAACCTTACGTAGCTCTCTTACTTCACCCTGCCATGCACCTGGGGATGCAGTTTCTATGAGAGCAGTTATTACTGTCATTCATCAGAATATCTCAATCCAACACCATCCCTGGAGGTTTTTAAGATGAGACTGGATGTGGCACTTAGTGCCACGGTCTAGTAACCACAGTAGGGTTGGACTCAATGATCTTGGAGGTCTTTTCCAACCTGGTTGATTCTATGAACACATGCTCAAGGAAGAAAGTTAACTCCAAAGCACTGGGTAGGACAAAGCAGACTAAATAGGTTCAGTGCAAGGCAGGAATGAAGCTGCTCAACATTGTGGCTGATATGAAAATTCCCAGCAACTCAGAGAACAGCAAATCCCCTGAAATCACAAAGGGGATCAATGCTAAAGACTTAGAATGATACAATTACCACTGTTCCACCCAAAAAGGTGAAGCTATCAACCCCTTTTTTTTTTCCAGCCCATCAAATGTTTCAAAATATGCTAAGCATCAAGCTCACTAGCATATTGGATTTTGAATAATGAAAAGAGTAAACAGGATTTTAATTTGGATTCTGACAGTAAAGCGCTTTCCATGTGATAAATTAACTATTAGGGAAGATAAATTAGCACAACCTCCCCTTGAGTATGATGGCTTATGATTTTGAGGAAGCTTTTACAGAAGCCTGATGAAAAACAGGAGATGATGATGGGGGGGAGTATTTTACCAAAAATTCTTCCTCTTTCTCTTCATCAAACTATACAAATAACTTCTCTAAAAAAGTGCAGCAGCTTCTCTCAGGAGCTCCCAATTTTTCCTAAGAATGTCTAAACATCTTAGGAGAATTCCTCAGCTGGTCTAGATCACCAGCTCAATGAATTTTAAAGCAATTGTTCAACACTGAAATGTTAAATTTCACACCTGTGAAGCAAGGTCAGAAGAAGAGGTGTCACCCCTTAGGAATTTTTTTGAAAGGGAAGGTGTCTCAGAAACAATTTCTACATGCAAGACTATGCTCATAAAATCAGCAAAGAAGATGTGATCAACTTCAAAGCAGTCAAACATCATGTTATATTTCCACATTCAATGGAAAAGTCCCAATTTTTGTCATTTTTTCAAAGAGAAGGAATTTTAAGATTTCATTTTCAGATTTCAGCAGAAACTTCTTTTTTCAATCTGCTTTCTCTCTCAGGTAAGCAAAGAGAGCTTAGAAAAACAGGAGAAAGACATCCTAATTGGCTTGAAATTAAAGCTATTAATTTTTATCCTCATTTATTCCTGTCACAAACCAGATCTGTTTTATATGGGTTTCCAACACTGCTATGGAAACCTGAGCAGTTCTGAAGTCTTTATGTAATGTGAGATGAAAACACCATCTCCCACAGTGAGCACTGTTTGCTTTGAAATATGTCAACAGCAGAATTTTGTCTCCCTCTGGGAGAAAAAGGGTTGCCAGGCACTGGGGCAGGAGACATCATGTCCAAATCTATTGACTCAAGACATGTTATTAACCATTTAACTGTCTGGGCAACTTCAAAATGGAAATAAAGATGTTTACTCACTTTTGCTTGGAAATTTATTATTTTTTTAATTTATTTTTTATTGTCCAACCAGGTTGGAAAAGACCTCCAAGATCATCAAGTCCAACCCTACCGTGGTTACTGGACCATGGCACTAAGTGCCACATCCAGTCTCAGCTTGAAAACCTCCAGGGATGGTGAATCCACCACCTCCCTGGGTAGCACATTCCAATGTCTGATCACTCTCTCTGTAAAAAATCTCTTCCTACTGAATGAGGCCTTGAGCAACCTGATCTAGTGAGGGGGTGTCCATGCCCAGGGCAGGGAGTTGGGACTGTGATCCGTAAATTCCCCTAAATTCTATGATTCTATGATCATTATTCAAAGAGCTCAAGTGTGTCTGCTGTCATGTGCCCTTAGACATCTCCAAGAACTGAACTACTTGCCCTCTTTTCTCCAACACAACAATTTGTGGTATTTCTTCTCTGTAGAGACAAGAGGTGAAACACTGGAGTGGTTTTCTGTAACACATGTCTACAGAACAAAAATCAAAGCTCAATCAGTCTCTCCAACCTTTCTCTGAAAGATCTAAAACACTCAGACTTATATCCTTTACCTTGAAACCAATGCAATGTTCTAATAGATGAAACTCTTTCTTAAAGCCTAAAAGTACAGGAGAATATGCATTCAAGTCTGAAGGTGTCCAAAGTATCTGAACTTGGAATTCTTGCAGTCATGTAGAAACACCTCTTTGGGAACCATAATGAAAAAAAAAAATCAAAGTCAGAGGTTTCCTCCTGCAAAGACAAAGATACTTACAGGTTTCCTTTTATTGAAAGGCTCCTTTCAGAAATCAGCACTGCAAAAATGTTTGCAGCCTGAATAGATTTCAGGCCTCTTGAGAGACAAAGAATTGTTATAAAGGGGTCATTTTTCTACCTTTTCAAATAGAAAAAATACAGCCCTGAGGGTCACGGGTTCTGGAAGCACCTAAACAACAACAAAGTAAAACCTTTCATCCCTCTCCCTGCAGAACTAGATAATGAGCTCAGTGGCATTGGCCTGGTCAACACTGGGTTTGCAGCTTTAAATTAATCTACCCCTATGGCTGAATTTACTCAGCAACTTGGAGACTCATCATTTGCTGTAAGGAAGAAGTTTATTAAATACAACTTGCGCTATTATAATCAATGATCTTTTACCAGAAATCCACATATATGACTTAGGTTCAGAAGAATCTTCCTGGATTGCTGCAGAGTACTACAGTCAACTCTGGAGATTGTTGGATTTGTTGGACTGTTTGTGGCACAATCCCTCAGCTCAGGGCAGGCTGTGACTGCAAATCCTCTGATGGACAGAAACCCAGAAGTGGCCAGTGGCAGCCACTGGGACTAGTTTTGAGACAGCATATGTAGTCTGCCCTAAAAGAGTACATAACAGAGGCTTTCTGCATGCATGGAATGGGCTCTCACCTTGACTTGAAATGACTAATATACATCTTTCAACGGTTTTAAAAGCACAAGGGAGAAGACCAGCAGTGAGGCTGATGAGCCAACAACATGTTGACATGTCTCCTCCTCTCAGGAGGTGAAGCTAAAAGCCTGAGAAACACTCAGTAACAGCCATCTTGACCTAAAAGATTGCTTAAAAATGCACCAGCCAAAAAAATAAAATAAGTAAACAAAAGATGAACATTCAGAAGAGCAGATCTTTGAAACAGGTTTATAACTCTAATTCTACTGAACCCAGTCCCAACCCTTGATAAATCCAGCAATTCCTCAAGAGCATGAAGTGGTCTTTAAGGGATCTATCATACATTTTCCCATGCTTGCTCATCACTTTCCATTAAAATGCAGCACAGAAAAGGTTGTTACCAGGACCTTCACCCAGGCTGTGGCAAGGAGACCCTGACCTAAGCACAAGGGACAGAGTTAGATGGAAGAGCCAAAAAAAACCACGGCAATGAAAATCCTTCCAGAATTAAAAAGGCCACAAGAACTTTGCCTGAACTAGTAGTTGTTGTTTTTATTGGATTATTTTATGGGGTTTTATGTTGTTTAATCGAAGAAAGAAAATGGATGCCATAAAATATGCAGAGCTAACTGGGGCTGCAGAGTACATTGCTGAATATTGCTAGTAATGCCATTTCCCCTTCACTGTCAAAAAATAAAAATATCGTTCTTTATATCCCTGTCACATGGAACAGCAGCTCTCTCCTGCTTGCCAATCAATCATCCTGGAGTGCACCTTTACCTTGAGCACTATGTGCTAGGACGCTGAATAAGGAAACCTCAGGAAATAATCTCCCTTTCCACAAGATAGAATTCAATTTCCAGCATAGCTCAGACCACTACTTTTCTTGAAAAGGTGGCACCATATATAACAGCAAAAAAAGCATTTTTCTGCTGCTAGTGAAAACTTTAGTGAGCATTATGATTATGTGGTTTGTACTCCAGGCACCAATGACCACCAAGCAGGCTAATAATGTGCGAAATCTGAAGAGAACCAGCCCTCCAGCTGGGATAAAGCATCAAAGACTTTTTTTTCCCCCCATTTCTTTTTCTCCATTCTGCTTTCTTTACTATAAGATGCTTTTTTTTCTAGCTGCAGACAACAGTTTTCCAAGAGTCTCCTCAAGAAGTCTCCTCAAGAATCAGCACTCAACAGTTTTCCAAGAGTCTCCTCAAGAGTTAGCACTTCACAATCAAACTACCCTGCTGTGGTTCTCAGGTAGCCCCAGTCAGCTCTCTGGTCACTGTGCCAACAAGATTTTATCTTTGGCAGACCAGTTTGGTTTCTTCAGGTGATGCTTCTCAGAAGCTTTTTGAAGACTCTCTACAGGTAGATTGAACTTTCACCAATGGCTCTTTGAATCCTCTTTTGGATCTCTGCTGACTTTACGAGGATTTAGCAAGTCTCAAGTTTTGTCTCTCCTCTGAGCACAGATGTGCAGCACAGGTTGGCTGGGTCCATAATCTGCAATAAAGTTCCAGAGAATGCCCCACAAATGTGCTGTCTGCCTGGATTTGCTTGCAATATTTCTAACCATGAAGGCAAGGAGACAGTTTTTCCCCTCTGGACTCCCTGAAGCTCCAAGTCCCAGCTTCTGCTCTTCAGATCTGGCCAAAAAACCATTCTGCAAGCTGATGCCTGACAGACAGACCCTGGCAGCACCAGAGCCTGAGATGGGCAAAGAGGTCAGGAAGATTCAGCCCTCCAAAGTCTCTTGCTCACAGTGCTGCCACAGCTTAGAAATCTTATCCAGCCTTGCAAAGCTGTCAGGAAAATTTACCAGCCACCACACAGAAATTGCTTGCCATTTACCACAGTGATTGATGGTAATGCAAGAAACTAATGGCACTTTACTTGCCTGTCGAAAGGAATTACTCACCCTAGGCCAGCAGGATTGGGGAAGGATTCTTTAATCCTTACAGTGATTTTTAAATTAAACTCTAGTGTTTGCAGGGCTGAAGACCAGTCACAGACAGCAACCTGCTTCAGGATGGATTCCAATGTGATATACAATATGGGCAGACAGGTCTGGTACAGCAATAAACAGGGTGAAAGGCAACTGCACACTGTGCTCCTGAGTTCTTTCTTAAAGGTGTACAGATTTCAGGGGGTAAATCCATTTCCAGGTCATTAATCTCTAACATAGACCTAGGTCCTGGCACTGTGCACGTAAAAAAAAAACGTTGGGGACATACTAGGACAAAAAGGCCATAATCAAAAACTGGAGACATCTCATCTAAGTGGCAGAGGAAGGTTCTCCTCTTTTGTCTACATATGCAGAAGAGTATAGCAGCATATGGGGTCAATTCACTTCTTAAATCAGCAGAGGTCATAGGATCATTGCCTCTGTAGCTTTCCCTTTCTCTCCTAACACCAGTACTAAACCTTTCTTTATCCTTCAGCATTTTTCATTTACCATTGCAACTGGTCTCTTTGCCACCAGGACTTCTCTGTTCTGGTTTCACCTCCAATTCCATACAGCATCCCCCTGCATGGACAGCAGATCCTCCACCATGGTTCAGTCCCAACATCCTTGTTAAATGAGCTACCTGAGTAGTTTGGGGGCAAACAACATTCACTCAGGAATATGTCAAGAGTGAAGGACTGAAATAAGGTCCTTCACCAGGAGCTGATTCTTACAAGCAGTAGCACAGCAGGTTCCAACACCAAGCATGGCACCCAGGGAACTTCAGTAAGACAAGGAGCAAGGGACAGCACACAGCACTTTTGAGGCTATGAATGAGCCACTCTCAGTTTTGATTTTGGTTAGCCTCTTTTCTTGACCAGTCTTTATGATTCCACCTCCTATGCATCCTCAGAAACCAGATGAAAAATCATCTCTGCCAAAGGTCATGGGGGAGGAGGAACAATTCATGGTTTATAAGATTACACAAACCTAGGTGCTAGCTAATAGGAAGTCATTTAAACTTTCAGGATTTCAAAGCATACACTGTCTGCAGTAAGAAACACTCCAAACCATGCTTTCCCACTGGGGGGAGTTGAGGGGTGTGGAATCCACTACCTATAAAATCAGCTACAATCCATTATAACACAGTCAGTGATTTTCAGTGAAAAACACTCACAGTGAGACAATGTATCCCACTGAGCATTAAGCACTTCCCATTCCTGTTCTGCTTTTGCTATTCTAGCTAGTCCCTAACCCTGTTAGTCATGAATCCGTGATTAATGAGCCTTGTTTAGAGGATGTGAATACTGAAATTGTTCTGATATACAGGCTCTAACCGCAGAAGGACGATCTAATTCAGCACGGGAATCTGCTGTGCTTAGGGGGGATTCCAAACCTTCAACGAAGGAAATCAGCTGTTAAGTCATTTTAACAAGGGGCAGCATGCTGTGCTCTCAGCTCCATGGTGCCATTGATGGTCTCACAGCTTGGCATCTGGGGGCAAAATCATCTTCATGCGTTAAGGATGTTTAACATCTGCTTGTAAATCTGGGGCTGGTCAAAAACTGGCTGTGACTGGAGTGAGGATGATGCCAGCATGGTTTTCCACCAGGATTCTTAACTATGAGAAACATGCACATATACATACATCCTCTCTTATCTAGTACAGCTAAGAACCAATAACCCAGGGCTAAACTAATTATGACTAGTTATGCTTGAGCAGGAAAACAGCAGCCGCTTCTCTTCTGCTTCAAGGGGACAAGTAAAACAAGTGTCTTTGTGGCTTTGCTTTGTCATGCCTAGAAGGGAAGAACTGTCCCTCAGTAGCCTTCCCCTGCCAGGGTGTCCAGAGGAGCAGATTTCCCTTGTGGCTGGGAACATGGGGACAGGCAGGACAGCTCAGCTCTCCAGGCTTGGTATCAGGGCTAGGGAAGGCCCTGCATGCAATCTCATCAGCCCAGTCTTCAGTTGACTCTAACACAAAAATGTGTTTCTGAGGCCATGAAAAATCTGATCAAGCAGAGTAAAACAAAAAGATAGCATTTGGGATGAAATAATACCATTCATCATGTGCCCATGAATACTCACAAAAAATTTGGGGAAAGGAGCTTAATTATACTTGAAATGGTTTATAAAATACACCAAGATGGAATAAAATGTTCCTTGTTCTGCTACAGCAGTCACTTCCAGACAAGAGACTAATTCCTAGAGACAAGCTGCTACAGCAGTCACTTCCAGACAAGAGGCTAATCCTAGAGACCAGGAGACTAATTCCTAGAGACAAGGCCTTTTGCCCCTGAGCTTCTCCCCATCTCTTCAGCAAAAAATGACCTGGTCTGATCTTAAAACGTCTTGAAAGAGACAAAGATTAATTATGCTCCTCCCTACTTCATCATCACAGCACATTGGAGTGCTTTCTACAGCTGTGAAACTTTTATTCCCACAGTCCTTTTGACTGGACTCCTGAGAGATTCAAAGACCCATTAAGCCTAAGGGGAAGTCCCATTCACTGAGACTTAGTAGAGAACAGAGGTGGGGGAGGGAGACTTAGTTAGCTTGTACTTAAGTGAAAATGACAGTTGGAGGAGATTAATTCATAAATCAGACTCTCCACCCTCACACAGTCACCCATCCTCGTGGTGCTCTGCACAAAGGAGATGCTGCTGGGACTAAAGGGCTGAGAAATGCAGACTGATCCAACAACTGAGGCACTGAATATTCCTACAGAAGATCCAAGGGATGAAGAAGCAAAAGCAAAGCAACCTGCCTTATACTTTTATGGACACAACTTGGCATGGACAAATGGCAATTGTTTTCCAATTGCAACATGAACACCAAGTTAGAGCTCAGCTTGCAGATCAGTCTCCTGCAAAGGTGGTGTTTGTCGATGCCTGTGTGGTTGTGGTTGTCATTATTTCTTCCAGCAATTACTGTCACTGTATCTGACCTTATCCTAGAGTCACTTACTGAGGCATTCAAGTGACAATATCTTCCATGCAAGTAATTGCTGATACAAAACCTTATTCTCCATTACTAATGTCAATAGCTTGTGGATATTAAAAACAGGGACAGTGTATTACTGGGCTGAGATTGCTTTCTAATCTGATCCCTAGGCTGTAGGTGATCTGATTTGCTGATGAAGAGTTCAAATTACAAAGGCACCATTCAAACAATCACTAAATATATGGATGATGTCTTTTGATTTTAAGTGGTGTTGAGAAACTGCTCCATTCCCTTCCTGGTGGTGTTGCTTTCCTGACTTGAATCTTCAGTGCCAAGCCACCATCCTCTATTAAATTCAGGCACAACTCTTCTCAGGTATAACACTGCCTGCCAGCATAAAAAGTGTGCTTCAAAAAGTAAGCCTACAAGCTATAGTCTATCAGAAACACCAATATTATCACTCTTTTTTACTTCTTAGAAGAGTGAAACCTCAGCAGTACCATTACATTCAAGATTTTACTTAGTCCTGGAAATATTTTATCCTATTTTCACATGGGGGAAATCCTTTCTTTACAGAATATTCCTGCAGTTAAGTTCTCTCAGCAGTTTTATGTGAAATTAAGTAGCTAATGTCCTACACACGGTGTCACAAAGACTAAATCATGATATTAAGGGAAGTCAGAGTTCAATTTCCCTGCATGCAGCAGGAGAGATTGGGAAAGGCTAGATTTGGAGAATGTAATAAACAGGCACAGGTGAGCATAAAATATAAATGCAAAATGCACTTCTTCATATTTATTACATTTTTTACATCTAAATCAGGCAGATTTCATTTCACAGATTGAGACTGATCTGAAGTAATTTAGTAGGAGGCTGGTAGATGAAACACATAATCACATTTCTAGAACAATGTAATTACATTGAATTTAATGTGATTTCCTGCCACAGGTTTAAAAGTGAAGCCTCCTCCACATTCTCAATCTACGCTGAACACGACACTTGACGTGAGATTACTCTTACGTAGTCAGGTAAAGCATTGCATAAGGGGAGGAAATATGTTGTCACTCCTTGAATTCCCCACGACCATCACACAAAGATGTCGGTCATGAATTACCACTAAGTTCAAATCTTTCTGGGAAGATGCTGTTTCAGCAGATGACCATTGATTTTAGATTTCATTTTCATTAAATGTCTCACCAGGAACAATTTTGCCGACCTTAAGAACTTGTGCACAAGTCAGCTCTGCTCTATGGAGCAAAGAAATTTGATGGGAAATTCATAGCAGAAGAGGTGTCAGGTTTTTCTGGGTTGTACATGCTTCAGAGAGTGCTATGTTAAAGTCTTCTTATAAAGTACAGGCTAGTAAGTGGACAGGGCAGGTCATACCCAGTAAGAATTGCTAGAATAAACTGGAGGAAAAACTAACTGCAACCTGAATGCAGCCCAAGAACTTGAGTCTTAAAACAAACACAAGGACCAAGGGCTGGAAATGTATCAAAGTTAGGAATGAAACAGCACAGTCATTGATATTTGCTTAGCTCCCACAAAACAGTTAAAAGACTCGGTGCTGGTGAGGCCACACCTTGAATCCTGTGCTCAGTTCTGGGCCCCTCAGCTCAGGAGGGACATTGAGGTGCTGGAGCAGATCCAGAGAAGAGCAACGAGGCTGGTGAAGGGACTGGAGCACAAGTGCCATGAGGAGAGGCTGAGGGAGCTGGGGGTGTTCAGCCTGGAGAAGAGGAGGCTCAGGGGAGACCTTCTCACCCTCTGCAACTCCCTGACAGGAGGTTGGAGTCAGGTGGGGGTTGGTCTCTGCTCCCAGGCAACCAGCAGCAGGACAAGAGGGCACAGACTCAAGCTCTGCCAGGGGAGGGTTAGGTTGGATATTAGGAAGAGATTTTTTAGGGAGAGAGTGCTCAGGGATTGGAATGTGCTGCCCAGGGAGGTGGTGGATTCACCATCCCTGGAGGTTTTCAAGCTGATGCTGGATGTGGCACTTAGTGCCATGGTCTAGTGACCACAGTAGGGTTGGACTTGATGATCTTGGAGGTCTTTTCCAACCCTGTTGATTCTATGACTCTATGAATGTGTGAAAGCCAATGTGTTGGGAGGGCCCAAGCTGCCAGCCAAAGCACTGCATAAACAGAAGATTACTCTTCAAACTAAATAAACTTAGCTTATAGCTGATCAGAAGAAATCCTGCAAGCCCACCTAGTATGAAACAACTCAAGTAATCTCTTTGCAGAATAATTTCAAATAGCAACCAAAGTTGTACAAATGGAAGCATATTTACAAGCAATTTGTGAAAAGAAAAATGCATAAATTGATCAAAAATGCTATTTACTGCTGGCAGTTCATTTGACTTTCTGCAGAACATTTCAACATTTATATTCCTCCATTGGAATAAATAACTATTGAAATATAATGGATAATGAACCAGATGCTAAAAGACGATAAAAGTGTATAGGATTCCTTTTTTTTTTTTTCCAGCAGACCAATACAAACTTGAATGAAATAAAAGTTGAAAAGCAGATTGAAAAACTAGGGGCTCTTATGAAAAGTAAACCAACAAGAGATTTAAAGCAGCATAATTACTGATGAATCACAACACTATGGAAATGACCTTGGAGAGCTCCAAATGCACTACACACTGCCGAGGGGGAGGGAGAACAAGAGACCCTAAAAGGAGACAATGCTGCAGCCTTCACTCAGATTTCAAACCTTTAGTAGGTTTTCTTCAAAGAGTGAATACATTTGCTGAAATTAATTTTGGGCTGCAGCTTCTTAAAAGGTGCCCATTTCTCCATCAGGCAGATTAGTGGCAGAGTCTGCTAGAAGTTACAGTCCTCATCAAAACTAAAAATGTGTTAAGAAGATTTTCCCTTTTGTTTACTGAAAAGCTACTTTCTTCAAGGTGACTTGAGACAAGAGGCAGTTTGCTTAAACTATAAGAGACTTAGTGGGTGTCACAAGTCCCTCTTTTCATCCCTGATCACCTCCTACAGCTCAGGAAGAGAATTCTGCAAAGAGTACATGGGAATACAACAAGGGAGTTAGAATGTTTTTTACTTTAAATCATTCAATTACAAACCAAAGCCAACCAGACAGAAACACTGAGATTCAAACTTAGCCAAAAATGGTTAGAAATGAGAAACAATTTGGCTATGGCAGGATTACCACTACATTAGCTGGAAAGTCAACCCAACTATTCAGAACTTCCATTATGCAGCAAAAGGACTGCAAATCTCTGCTTACCCCAGCACCACTACAACAGTTACATATTCAGATTTCTTTCTGGAATAAGTGCAAATTTGCTTTGATTCTATGACATTTCATCACTTAATACATTCATAGCATGTCAAGGGAAAACTTGACTGAATTCACAATGCTGTACTGATTGAGTTCCTAATAGGAACAGCTGTCAGAAGGACTTG
This sequence comes from Acanthisitta chloris, assembly GCF_000695815.1. NCBI lineage: Eukaryota > Metazoa > Chordata > Aves > Passeriformes > Acanthisittidae > Acanthisitta > Acanthisitta chloris. The sequence continues at coordinate 71,070 of NW_008659825.1, read as the reverse complement.
TAAGGATAAATTTCAGAATCACATTTCCTAGCTGGCAGAGGACTTTCTGCACTGAAGAGCCTCTCTACCTAAATGTAGGACTTTCTGGGACACAGAGATGGACAGCCCCTCAAACACCCCAATGGCTGCACAGTACTTGTTCTGAAGAGTCCTGCACTTGAATCATATAGTTGTGGAGTCAGAAAAAAGCTTTGCTGTAGACTCATGAACAAGCTATGGAAGAGGAACTAGAAAACAAGTGAGGGGCAAAGCTCTCCTTCACCTCTTCCACCCACCAAAAAGTTCCCCAAATACAAACTACCCAACCACAGTGCTCAAGGGTGAACAGTGAGTACAGGAGGCAGCATAGCTGGAGGACAGCAGTTTAACTTAGGGAAAAATGACATGGAAAAACCAACTCATTTCAAGCTTGAGTCCTTGATCAATGCCCCAGCCTCAGGGCTTGTAATCTCTACCTATGATTTGATCAATGCCCCAGCCTCAGGGCTTGCAATCTCTACCTGTGAATGGAAGAATATCTGCAGAGCTTTCCTCTGCTTTTGATCTCTCCTCCAAAATTTTCATATTCCTTTAAGAAAGGTCTTCAAAATACAATTTCCAAGTGAACCTAAGCATTTCCAAATTCCTCTCCTTCTCTGCAGAGGCCTGTGAGGCCCTGAAATGACCTACCTTCAGCCTCCATAATGTGGGCAAACAGGATCCCTGGCTGCCTTTACCCTGTTTTAATTAGACAAAGGAAGAAAAAAGAGCAGTGCTCCTCAGTACTTAAAACCACCCAGTTTCAGATAAATATTTAAAGTTGCCCTGATTGTTAGATGAGCAGCTTCTGCAAAGCGATTGCAAACGTCCCAATTGTTTCGCCATACGGTCGCCAGCAGCTGGAAGCTCCAAGATGCCCATTTCCATCAGAAATTTTCCATTTCAAATGCATTTGGCAGTTTGCTCGTGGTGAGAAGTGCTTCTCTGTCATGTGAGCTTTCAGAAGACAGCAAGGAGTGAAGCACAGGTGGCTTTCCTAAAAGCGTGGGTCAAAGCACAGCTTTCTGTAAACACTCCTTTTCATAAGTAAATAAATAAGAAGAGGTGCTGTGCCATACCTTCTGCACTGCAATTAGGCAGCCGAGAGGCTCCTGCTAGACCAGACAAAGCCTTTAGTCAGTGCCACAGAATATTCCCATCCAAATGAAAAGAACGGTGGGAGAAATTGGCTCTAAAGTGCATTCATTGTACTTTCCTTTCCTTTAAATGTAATAATATGCAACAGCTCTTTGTGGTGTTGAACGGACAATACTATTAACTCTTTTTTCATTCCAGCACTTCAACCACTTGTACTTACATTCTTCCACCTAATCACTACCTAGCTGTTGTTAAAATCCATCATGCACTAGGGGCCAAGTCTTGAGGTCCCCACTCAAACCCTCCCTTAAATGAGCTCTTACTAGGATTTTTGCATGATTAAGCATCACGGGGTTTTTTTCCTTAGCTGATATCTGAATAAAGAACACGAGAATTGGCCTTGATCATTACCCTAATGCTTTCATGTTTTCCACAATGCCACTCAAAAGCTTAAAAATATGGCATAGGAGCCCTGCAGGGAATTAATGCAAAGTGTCTGTATTTGTATCAGGAACCAATTGCTGAAAGAAAAATAAAAGGATATTTGAAATAAACCTGGAGGATGCATTAGCAGAAGCACTTCTGAGCAACTTGCCCTTTAAAGCACACATGGGACAAATTCATCTCAAGAGTCACTTCAAAGGGAATGGTCTGTAATCAAAATTAATCACAATTAATTTGGCCCTAGGTTTGTGCCACTGAGAGACAAGCTCCCACCGTCAGCGCTGCGGGCAGTGGATGGCAGGAATCACATCCACAGCCTCCACCTCTGCTGATATTGCCAGTTCTGCTATGCTGGTGCCATCATAAAATGCTGCAACAGGATTCAGGCCAAATTTGCTTATCGGCTCTGAACCATGAGGCCAGCCAGCAATATGTGCTGAATGGCACTCTTTGGGAGGATGTCATCTTTCTATTTATATTACCTAATTCTTCTTCTCCAACTCCCTGTGGCAAACCAACAGTTGAAATCATACAGTATAAGCTAATAGGGTTATGTAAGTGTCCATTTGCTGTACATATGCTCTCCCCCCTAAGGCAAGAGATCACCACGACTCCAGAGCTAGAGAGGTACACCTTCCAGTTTCGATGTCTAAGCACATCAGAGTTTTGGAGGTGCTTTGGAAAGTGTCTCTACCCTTGCTGGAGGAGGATGTGTGGGTAGCTAAGCAAGAGGCAGATAGCACAGAACTGTCATTGGGGCAGAATCAAACCAAACAAGAGGTGCTTCTAGGCTGGACATCTACCCTTATCTGCCACAAAACACAGCTACACTCAACCAAGCAGAGCATGCCAGCTCCACACATGGCCTCTCAAAAGGTATTGCTGAAGAGACACAACCCTCACACTTTTTTCCCCCCCGTATTTAATCCCTCTCTCAGCCTGCATGAAATTTCAACATTTCATTGATACAGAAAGAGTCAGCTTCCCTGTCTCTTGATGCCTCTCAGTCTCTACCATCTGTTTCAAAGTAAACTGAGTTTATGGACCTGGATACTTCTTCTGTTTCAAATATATCTGCCTTCCATACTTCAACATAAAAGAAACAATATTAATCCCTATAATCTATGAATCCTTGTACTCTTCACCCCAAGGTATGTAAAAATGGCACAGGCCCTACAACATGACGGACTGTTGGCACCAAATCTCTTGCTCTCTGCAAGCATTCAGGTTTAAAATCTCCAGAAAACTGTCTAGAAAATCTAAATCCATACAACATGCAGTTTAAAGGAGGCATTTTAATTAAACATATGCACATTTTTTTTGTTTGCTATGTTCTACCATGAAACTGCTCTCAAATTCACAAAGATCCATTTCTAGATGCAGTTTGAACTTTTCTCCAGCACAGTATGAACACACAGTCCAGGAGAGGTGTTGGCTTTGCTTCTTTATACATATATCTCCTGTACATGCATAGCTTCTTATGTTACCCACTTGCTAGCACTGCTGCTGCTCTGTCCCTGCCAGTTTGAAGGGCACAGATGCTCCAAGCTCTCGGGGAGACTCACACGGACAGCAGTGCCACTTCCCAAACTGGCTACTCCCTTTGGTTTTCTGGCCAAATCCATTAATCAGGCCTGATCCAGGGAGGCCTCATGTGCATGTACTGTGAAATCCCCTCACACAGCACTGCTTTCCACTGACATGACCCTTTGCCAAGCTCCCCCGTGCCATGCCAGGCACACAGGGCAGGCAGCACATGCTAATGGGGCCCTGCACGAGGCTGTTTGCTCACATATGCTCTGTGGACCCTGAGGAGCAGGTCCCTGCTCCACTGTGTGACTGGAGGGAAGGGACAGCTTCCCAGCACCCTGTAGCTCATGCTGCATGCCCAAGTAGAATTCCTGGCAAGTGCCTTTGCACTGCAGTATTGCACTCCTGTCTGTTCTCCTCCCCAGCAGGCTCAGCAGCCTTCTCAGAGCATTTCTTTTCTCTCTTTGCTTCCTCCCAGCAGTCACATCAGACAGACATGTATTACCTGGCTTGGAAACTGCTGCTTTTATCCTCCAGGTGAAGAGCTGAAATAGTTCGTGTGCATAGATTTCTGATTAGTCTTCAGAGAGAAAATTCAATGTTCCTATTCCAGGGAATAGAATAATTACTTGCTATTCAAACTTCCTGTTTTTCAAGCTAGGAAAAGCTGCTTTTGCAAGTGATAGACAATTTCTAGCCTAAACAGATCTAGTTCTCAGCAACAATTTGCAGTGGGTTTGAACATTGTGTGTGACACCTCACTGATCTGCCACAGATTACAAAGTCTCCAGCACAGTCCATAGCCAGCTCCAAATCCAGCTCCCCCAGCACCCTGATTTGGGGTGCAACCCTGTGTTTCTCTTCCTTCTCCCACTGCAAGCAAAGCCAGTTCATTTCACTCAGATTTTTCCTCAAGCAGCAGAACACCACCTTTAACACAGCTACATCCTATTAATGCTGATATATATGAGACCTTTTAAAAGGCCTGGAGAAGACAGATTTCACTTTGTTGAGATAAACCTAGACACCAGAAACTATAAAGATGAGGGAATCCAATAAACCAGCACTTATCTTTCTTCTTTGTTTGAATAGAGCTCACAAATATACAACACCACAGTTTTATCCACAATCAAAATCTATAAATTCAGTTCCTCTAGGTGCTCAGTCACATGAAGACAAAACTGACTCACACTGTCTCTTCTCCCCTATTGAATGCACATTTTGGGAGGTGAATCTTCCCAAAATATAGTATTATTATCACTGAAAAAAACACTCCAATTTTTTGAATTTAAGTTCATGTGACATATAGCCAAGATACATGAAATTCAACAACTGGAAAATGTTGGGTTCTCTTCTGCAGAGCTCTTGCTCCCTCCTGCCAGCAGATGGGTTTTACTGAACCCAAAGAAGATGACACAAGACAGTGTCAGGCTCCAACATCACAGCAAATAAGAATGAGCCATCACAGCAAATGAGGAATGTGTCATTTTCTTCATATTTCCTTGGATGGTGAAACAGAAGCACCAGGAAAGTAAGCAAATCACTCACGGCCACACCAAGAATAGCACCAAAATCCCCAACCATAGGACACGCTACATACTTGTAGTAACAAAAAATATATCTGTCATTGCATGTCACACAAGCTCATTCAAACTAAAAATTTATCACTTGCTTCGGACTCCAGCCAGGTGACAGCAAATATATCATGGAGCTGTCAACAATCTGCTAATCTGAGCTGTGAAGTGTAGGAATACAAGAAGCTTAAATATACACTGCTCCTTCAGAAACCATAAATTTTTGCTGGCTCTTTCTCACATACCACTGGGTAATAGGTCTACTCCACTTAGTTCACTCCCACCTCCTGCAGTTAAAGAGTTTTATTTTGCAAGTCTATTTAGAGAATGACAATCAGGCATACCAAGCAGTGGAAATCACCCATGGGTCCACTAGAAAGAAACACAGACCCTCTTTGGCAGATTTAAATGCAAAGTTGATACAGAAATCTCAGGACAGACACAACTAGATTTTCAGAAACAGCTGGAATAACATTCCTGCCCATCTGGAAAGCTGATCTGTTGTGCTCTTTGGAACAGAGAAGGAAAGGAAGAAGACCTTTCCTCCTCCATCTGAAAACAAAGCACGTGTCTAAGTTTTGCACCTTTTCAGAGAGTGCAAAAGATGCCACAGTCCCAGGAGTGAACATTCAAGCAGGGACTTCAGTTTCTCCCAGCACATAAAATGGACAAAAAATTCATACCAAGGTGGGGAAAGGAGCTTTGATCATAAACAGAGGAGAAGTTTCAAAGGATACTTCCTCACAAATAACAGCTTGTTCCTCACATTTCACACCGGGCACATCTTTGGGAGATTATAGATGAAAAGCAAACCTCCTTGTTGTCCAAGTCATGATGCTTTATGGGCAGCAAACTCACAAAGGACTACATTAGCCTGCTTAGCCTAAACACTACTGTCCCTCAGCTGCGTGACCTGGCCTGGCTGTGGAAGACAGTTTAACTCATGTTTCTTTGTGCAAGTTCAGTTCTTAACTGAATTTCTCTCACACCAAACAGCCTGGCTGGTGTACCTGCCATTCTTCATTTCCTACTCCAGCCACAAACTTCAATTTTCTCTCCATAGCACTTAAACAGCATAATTACAACTAATTATCGATCACTGAGGGATTACTAGTTGACAAATCCAATTTTCACGCTGTTATCAAGCATGACTGACTGGCCCAGAGGGGATAAAAGGTACCTGTGCTGCTGTAGAAACCTGCAGGTCTATAAACTGGGTGGGACCAGCGTTGTCACTGTCACCAATATTAAGCCCATCAGGCTGCAGTGGCACCTGATGGCCAATGTGTTTAGGGACCTACTACACAAAGACGCTATAAATCTACACAAAGTGACAGTCCTCACCCCAAAGAGATTTGCTAGCCTAAAAAAAAAAAAACAAAAAAAAAAAAAAACCTGAGACTTTTACAGCTGTAAATGTATTCAATTTGGCTGCATTTGTACCACTTTTGCATTCCATTTCTGCAAATATTCTCCCAAGTAAGAGAGCTGGCAGCGATGTGCAGAGAAACAGCTCGTTGCAGGGGGAAATGCCACTCAGTTCTCCTCAAAGCAAATTTTAGATTTGCATGCTTTGGTGCACCTGCTGATCTCAACAAATTGGATCAATGAAGGAAAGGAGAGAGCTGTGCAACCCCAGTGCCCCGGGAAAGCATCTCACACCCAGCCCATTAATGGTGTTTGTGAGCTGCAGCAGCACAGTTGCCCAGAAATCAGGAGTTTGCTGTCTGTGTGTTGTACAATCGAGGCACTGTGCAGAGAGAACATTTCAGGAAAAAAAAAAAAAGAATTAAAAAGAGAAATCTGAGAGGAAAATACATGGAGCTGCTGAAACGTCATTGAAGGGAGTAAAAAAAAAGCAAAAAAAAGCAATGTTTTAATAAGGAGTCACATGATGAATTTTTTCCCAGTTGTACTTCAATGGAGTTATTCACATAATTCAAGCAGACACAAATCCCAGTGTGAAAATATCTGTGCTCTTGTAGCCCAGTGGCAGCCCTTCCAGCATGACTTACAACAAAAGGCTGAAAAAGTCCACTCCCGTGGTACACACAAATTGGTTTATTATTAGAGCTCATCCAGCACCATTATTTCCTGACAGTAAATGTGTTTTTAACAGAATTGAAATTGCTGTGAAGAACATTTTTCTTGCAAATGCTTAACTTTTCTTTGGGGAAAAAAACCACATTTTTGTTTCACGTCTGTTTAACATTAAGATACATTTCCCTTTCCATTCTGTTCCAAAGGAAGCACGACACAATTTAGAAAATGCTGCACTAAATCTTCCCGGCTCCTAAAATAAAAAAAAAAGCTGAGAATAAGCCTCACATAAAGAAAGATTGCAAGTGCCTTACTAAGGATTTTATTCATTAAAAAAGACTCAGCTCTATTCTGCTGCTTGTCTATGAAAGTGAAATATGATTTTATTAAATGAAGCTCTTAATATGTTTGCTAAGACTCTGTCAGGCTGAACATTAACTACATTTCCATTGTTTTTCAAGTCCAAAAAGTTGTTCTGCAAAGAGACAAGCTCACTTGCAGCTTCTTAACCTTCAGACCAGCAGGGAAATCTGCTTTATTAAGTGCATTTGCAATATTCAGCGCACACAGAAGAGGCACAGTGCATTCATAGAGAAAATGCAACAGCTTCCACAAGTCATTTAAGGAAGGGAGAGGAAAAAGAAAAGAATAAACCATGTTCTGCATTCATAGAGAAAATGCAACAGCTTCCACAAATCATTTAAGGAAGGGAGAGGAAAAAGCAAAGAATAAACCATGTTCCATGCATTTCAGTTTTGGGTAGCACATTGCATACATGAGCCCATAGCCTGGGTGCACCCCAAGATGTGTGAAGGACACCCCAGGAGAGACCTGCTCCTCCTCAGTAAGAAATAACCCCTGGGGGAAATTTGCAGGCTGCAAAAGTCTCTGCCCTTTGCAAGGGACTTGCACACTGGGTGAAGGAGTTGCTAAATGTCTCCCCAGAGAAGTATTTTTGAGGATAGGTAATGGAGTTGAGTCCATTCTGGGGGATCACAGATGGTGAAGAAGGTTGGGATACCTGCAGCAGCAACCAAGCCACATCCTTGTCCAAAATGATTCCCCTCCCAACCTGCTGTTGACTTTTCCCTGGGTTTTCAGCTTCAGACACAAGTCCACTCTGCCCTCTCCTGGTCTGCACACAGATCCGAGTCTGAGCATCCCCTGTGAGGATGCAAGGATCGAGGGGATACAGGTGGGCTGGGAAGAGTCAGGACCTCTAAAGAACACCTTTGAGGTGGGCTGGGAAGGTGGATTGGGCATCACCACTTGCAGGGCACCACAGGATGGCACCTCCCTGCCCACCGAGTCACCACCCTTATGTCAAATACTCTTTGGGCTGTCCCAAATACATTTGTCCTGGTAACAGACCCAAAGGGCAAAGCAGGAGCATCCTGTCAGCCCCACAGTCCTCACTGTAAAATAGCAGTTTGAGGGTATCAGGCATTGCCTTCCTCCTTTTGGAAAGCATCTACTCTTTGAGGAATATCACTGGAACATAAGCAATAAAAATAGTAATTTGTAAAATGAAAGCAGTGACAGACATTTCTTGTACAAACACCGTGAGACATTGCAGATAAAGTAACATTACATAAATAGGCGAAGCATTAGAACTATTATCATCAACAACAGCACGGGGGACACAGCAGTTTAGCAAAGGAAGTGAAAAATAGTGGATGTGATTTAAGAGGCAGAGAAAATCTGAGCTGGCAAGTTGTAATTACTGAAGCTGAAACCCAGCCAGGATCCTGGTTGACTGCCTCCAGGCTTATGAAATGCAACCCAGAATCTTTAAATGACCAAATAATTGGGACCTGGGTTTCGTGTTGCCAATGAGACACAATCACTGACACGGCCACACCAGGATGGAAGTCTAGCACTGACACAGAGCAGAATTTGCCACACACACCAACCTCCAAGGCAGTCATGATTGCAGATGTCTACAACCAAATATTGACCTGAACCAGATCTGCTCTGCATGGCCATTTTTCTTTCCACAGCTTTACAGCTGCAGGTTTCTTTTAACCATCCTTCAGCTTCAGCAGCCTGTAAGCATCTAATGTCTAGTCAAAGGACATCATTCATCCATTTTATGGTTCCCAGAATGCAAAGATATCTACCCAATTTCCTAAGAAACATTAATATTAAAGTATGGCTTTCTCAGCCCAAATCATGCAAGCTGAACAAAGTTCTCCTGACGTTTTATGACAAGGTGATTAATAATACCAAGAAGAAGAATGAAATGATACCAGATTATAAACTATTGTAAATCTTTCAGTCATCCCAGGAATAATGAATGTAGATTTCTTAGGAGAGCAGTACAGATTTAAACAGAATCATTTTAGTTTTCTTGTCAATCAAGAGGCTATTTATATACCAGCAGAAAGAGACAATGAAGTCTCTTAAAATGAGGGTGTAGCACATTCAAGGGAAGGGTTATAGGCACCTCTTAAACATTTTTTTCTTAAAAAAAAAAACAAAAAGGATTTAAAAAACCATCCTAAGATAGGATTTCCAAAATTGCTAGAGTAAATGTCGCATCTTAACCATAAATGCTAATCACTGACCTTCCTTTTCTCAAGCAAGAGCCACAGAGACAAGTTCCATATTCAATTCACTCAAATCTAGTTGGACTTAAAAAGCCTGAGCTGACATGACCAACCTTTTTTCAAACACTTAAGCAAATATGTTTAAGGGTATGGTCAAAATTGTAATGGCCTAAGCAACCACTGGATCAAAATGCCCTAAACCTCCTTGACATGGGTTTTGGGGTCAAACAGAAAGCAAATGCAAACTCTTCACAAGCTGTTCTACAAATACTGTTAAGTCTTCAACCCCCAGCTCAAGACAAGGGTTATGGCCTTGTTCTGCTTGTGGCTGCACAGGGGAGACCTTGCACTCTCTGACCCCTTGAGGGACTCTGTCCTAGACCTTACCTTAGTGCAATACTTCATACATAATAATACTGAATTTGAGCTCGTGCAACTGGTGCAGGCTAAATGTTCCAGAGAAAAATGAACTGTTAAGTCTTCAACCCCCAGCTCAAGACAAGGGTTATGGCCTTGTTCTGCTTGTGGCTGCACAGGGGAGACCTTGCACTCTCTGACCCCTTGAGGGACTCTGTCCTAGACCTTACCTTAGTGCAATACTTCATACATAATAATACTGAATTTGAGCTCGTGCAACTGGTGCAGGCTAAATGTTCCAGAGAAAAATGAATAATGCATGCAGATTCATTGTTTGGGGGGGGGGGGGAATCTAGCTTCAATTTCAAATAAAGCCCTGGTTGCCTTGGCAAAGAGGATTTAATTGCTGTAATCACTACATCTCACATAAGGTCGCTGTTTGAGGGAGTCCACAGTACTGCTATTCATTCTGTATCTGCTCCATGGCAAATAAAGGACTACTGGTCCCAAGAGCATTGGTGAAATACCTCTGAAAAGGTTTAAATTATTTTTAAAGGGTTATTAGCTTTGGCAAATGAGTCAAAAGTCATCTTTACTGAAGAGCATAGGTACTTATGCCACATTATGGAGATAACAGCAGGAAATGCCATAATTAAGACTGTACTTACTAGTGTTACTGTGTGTCATTAAAACCAGTACTCAAAACATGACCGTTCCCTATCCATCTGTGTCCTGTCCACCCACCCACTCAGGGTTACTACTGCCCCAACAAATTTCCCAGAGAATTACAAAGCCAGAACACTGGCACACACACGTGTCTTGTGCACAACCAAATTCAAATTGTTTTACTGGCACAAATCCTAAGCAACTCTACGGAAGTCAATTAAATCACTCCTCTTTTCTGTGTAAGGGAGACAAGACTCTGGCCAGGCAAATTAAATTAGAGATGGGCCAGAGCCAAAGTCCCTGATCCAAACCAACCCAAAACTCACAATGCATTTGGATCTTGGTCCAGATTCTCACAGTCTGCTACCGCTTCTCCCTCACCCTCTGCCACCTCCCAGGATGGGACAAACTTTTCAGACTGTCCCCAAGCATCACTTGGTGCATTTCATCACCATCTTCCATCAGGGATCTGCATCAAAGCTCTCATACATGGACTTCCTGTGGCTGCTTGGCACGTTTCTTGCCCAGACCCTCATTAACTTGAGCAGTTAGAAAGCCCATGTACTACCCATTGCCTATCCCCCACTTCTGCTTCTCTGCCTTTCCCACTTGCTGTCTTCTAGGACCAGCACAATGAGAGATGGAGATTTAGTGAAAACGCATTTAGGACTCCTCCATTAATACCACAAAAGTTTGGGCCACACAGTGAGAAAAAAGCAACTGAGAAAGTTCACTTGGCAGATAAATTTTCAGAAGGATATAGCAGGGATGGGAAGGTATATTTTGGGCCTTGTGAGCAACTTAAAGGAAAGCACATCAGAACAGAATGAAGCCTGCTGAAGCCATGCCTGATGGCTCAGAGTGATAAAGGTGACAAATTTGCCCCACAAACATGGAGTTTCTTGAATATGGTCCTCCCAAGAGCAACCTCCTCATTGGGATACCATTGGAAACGCTGCTACCAAAACCAGTTCCTCTTCTGCTGGGAATACTCATAGGATCTCCACAGGGATCCTAAGGAGAATATATTTTAGACCCATTTTCCTGTGATGTAGTTGTATGTAACTCTCAACACAGGGTGAAGCACTGCTCCATCCAGGGCACTGACACCCAGCACTGCTGAGGACAGGAGAATTTTGGATGGCAGGCTGAACACTGGGGGAGGATGAGAGGTGAACCCCACCAGCCCGGAGCAGCTCCCTGGGCTCCAGGAAGCTCAAGAACAACTCCCACTGTGGTTTTCCCATGCAAACCAACACTGGCCCCACTGCTCAGGGGCTTTCAGCAGCTCTGCCAGCATGAGGCATCCCCTTCCTGGCACTGCCTCTCTCCCTGCTGCCCACGCAGCGCTGGAGGGCTGGCAGCGAACGGTGCAAGAGTGAATGAAATAGCTTTAACTGTAAGCACCATTTGCTGTGCCTCAGGATGGCAGACTCATTTGTCACTGTTTTCTTCTCCTGCAGCTCTTTTGATTCATCTGGGATCCAATAACTTTGTTAATATGATTTCTCTCATACCCTGGCCGAGTACAGCATCCGAGGCAGACGTGGAGGCTATTTGAAGCATTAAATACCTCACACACAGCACAGTTCCCTGCTCTGCCTTGTCCAAAACCATTTCTCACGAGTTCTTTATTGACATAAATTGCATGGGGAGCAGGAGGAGCACCCAAAGCAGGAAGATACATTGACAGTTCTCTTGCAATGTTCTGTCTCCTGTTCTTTCTGAAAGTCCTTCCTCCCCAAACCTGTCAGCAAACCATCACACTGGCCTTCTTCTATCAGACCATGCAGAAACTCATGGGTAACACAAGGACAAAAGCAACTCTCTGTTGCAGCAGTGGGAATATGAAGAAATTGAGATCAATGTGTTCACTCAAAGCAATTCTTCATCAGCTTCATGGGATAGTAATCTGGTTTTTTAGCAGGATAAAATGACAGCAATGCACAGCCCAAAACATCTAGGGGGAAAAGGAAACTTCGAAGTAGACACATTTTTCTACTTTTAATACTATTCATTACACACTGAATGTAATGAATAGAAGTAGAACTAACTGCATCAACGACCGAATCACTGTTGTGTCTGACTTGTTTAAACAAGACCGTGATTTACTGCACTGCCAGCTAATGAAGAGCTGTACAAGAAGCTGATCAATGCCATCATTGTCTGGCAGCACAAAGCAAGGACTACTCAGCATATTGTCCAAAACAAAGACACCCCCCCAAGCTCCCCGCCAGGGACTCACTCACTAGGACACACAGTTTGCAGAGAGCCACAGCATGTCCCTGAACTTGAAATGATCACTCAAAGACAGGAACCTTTTCTGACCTGACTTCCCAACCTGAGTATGAGGTGCAAAAGAAAAAATTGGATGAAGAAAATGTTTATCTTCCTTAAATTGCCCTTTGTAAGACTGTGTATGTGATCAGGTTTGTCACCCAAAGGCAGCTTAGTGTTCATTACCAGAGGTAACTGAACTCAGAGACGTGTGCTCACAGGCACAGCTCAACTCCTAATTCCATCTTCAGTGGCTTTCCCTTCCCATTTCATATCTGCACCAACATTAATCACAGCAGGGGTAAGACAAGATAGCCCCTAGCAAAATAAAGTTATGGAGAAGAGCAGTGGCAATGGTCTGTGCCAGCTGGAGAGGTTGAGCCTTTAGCACCCCCTTCAATTCAGCTCCTCATCCAAGATCATCCAAGAGGGATCACCACCCAGCACACCCTCACATTGCATAGATGGACCCTGGGCAGATGCAAAAAATCAAGGATGCCCTTTGAGCTATGACCTGCTCCAAAATCCACTTGCCCCAGTCCCAGGAACACTCTGCATCACAAGCATTTTAAGCACAGCTTGTACCATGGTGTAGCCATGCCACGTTTGCTGACAGTGCTGTGCAGATCCACTCCAGCCCCAAGCAAACACTGAGCTCTGCGGGAGCTGCCTGGAGTTAATTAGCAGGAGCTGTCATGTCGAAGCTTTCAGAGATTGGGATCAGCCTGGGAACAAGCTTGTAGAACCCAAAGCACTTAAAAATGTAAAATCTCTTTCCATTACCGTCAACAAGGCTGAGTTTGTGTCAAGTCACATGGCGTATTGGCACCTTCCAAATCCATGGGAAGCACTTTTCACATCATCTCGGTTTGCAGAGTACAGCGATGTCTGCTAACACGCTGGGAGACAAGAGGTTGTCAGAGCTCCTATTATAAACCTTATTTGTCACACACATGCAAAACGATCTGATGTGTCAACCAAGATGCACTGCCACCAGTTACACACAGCACCACACACCCACTTGTAGTGCAGGAATGAGCCTCCTGCTCATGCACCAACCAACTTAAAAATCAACCCAACTGTCTCTCTTTTTTTCCTTAAAATCAACACAACTGTCTCTCTTTTTTTCCCCACTTTATGGCTCTGAATATGAGATACAGCGTATTAATTTACATAACATTGCCACATCCTTAGCGCTCGTAGATGCAGATGGGCAGATGAAAGAGAGAGCTGAGCTGCTGGCAGGACTTGAATAGAAAAAAAAGTAGGGTTTCAAGGCAAACCAGACACCTTTTGCAAAGGGAAGTGGGTCCTCCTTGTTTCATTCCAGCTGTGTTCTCCCACCACGCACATGGAATATTCCCAAACCATCAAAATAACTACAAACTCTTCATCTTCTCAGTGAAAAACACTGGTGAGATATACCCACAGGCTAAACATTTTTAATTTATCTCATTCTGCCTTTTGATCAACCTCTCCTGCAACTCTTACAAACATTTGCTCACTCCTGTGGGGAGCATCTCTAAGCCAAGGCTGTGGAGGGCAAGGCAAGGGGCAGACATGGGGACACTTCCAACATCACCCAGACTCAGCACCACAGTCTCCCATCACTGCCTCATCCTCCTTCCCTTTACCACCACCTTCATAATGCCACAGAACCAGCAGCTGTTTCTGGACAAAGCAGCTCATTCAGGACACCTTTTGCAGGGCAACAGAAGATTCCAACAGGAAACATCTCGATAAAAATAAAGTGCTTTATCAGCACAACTCTGTGATCCCGTTTGGAAGTGCTTCAGAGCCAATATCCAGCAATGAACAGGGCTCCTCTCTGTCACATGGGGTTTATTCCTGTGAAGAGTGATTGTGGATGGCTGATTATTGTAGCAGATAGTTGACCTTTATCTAAAATTCCATTAAAAAGCTTTATTGACTGTAGTCTTGCAGGGTCTTTCAGGATTCACTGGGTCATTTATTCACTGTCGGAGATCCATCGTTTTTTTAAGCTTTTAAGAGTGCTCAAGCTCTAGGAAGGAATTATTTTTTTGTCATTTGAACTGTTTTTAAGACTGTACCAGGGGTGGTTTCTTTTCCCTCTCCAGTGTGGCTAGAGCACAGAAGGTTATCTTAAGGGACAGGAAAAGGATAGAAAACCTGGCAGTGTGGCACAACTACTTCCAGGGCAGGTTGGCTCATGCAGCAGAGTTGTGCACTGCCAGCAGCAACCAGGGAAGATGCCTTTTTTCCCTTCAGTCAACAGAGATTCAGGTCTAACTATTTCATACAGCATCCTTGTGAAATTTAGAACTCCACACCATCACATCAGGCTTTCATCAGCTAAATTCAATTTTTCCGGGCCATGTTCCTGCCTCAAACAGAACTAAGAAAAAAAAAAAAAAGAATGGTTCAACCCTTTCTGAAAGAGAATTTATAGAAATGGTTGATTCAAGGTAAAAAAATTCTGGTGACAGCTCCCTCAGGCTTTGTAGGAGTGTCCTGGAAGGATGTTACTCCCTTTCTCATTCAGTGGCAAAAAGGAAAAGAAAACAGTGGGAGGAAGACAATGAAAGCATCAAGTGAAGCAGGAAATCTGGGATAAGAGTGTGAATTTGTCTTTAAGGAATATGCTATAATGCATAGACCTATACATGGGGACTGAACTAAGGTCACACAGACATTTCTGGCATTTCCAGGCTTTGCAGTGCTTGATATTTTCTCTTAATATTACTATCACTAATTCATATTTTACATTTAGTTCAGAGTACATCAGAGAAAAAGAGAACTAACAAATTTCAACATTCATTCTGGGTTTAATAAAATCTTTGCGTAAAACCCAAATATTCCCAAGTCACCAGTAATGCTTTAATTCTGTAGTTATTCCTAAATCTGAGTCAGCATTTCTGATTTCAGAAGTGTCGTAGAATCATAGAATCAACCAGGTTGGAAAAGACCTCCAAGATCACCAAATCCAACCCTACCGTGGTCACTAGCCCATGGCACTAAGTGCCACATCCAATCTCATCTTAAAAACCTCCAGGGATGGTGAATCCACCACCTCCCCGACTTTTTTTACTTTCTCAGCACTTTGACTTTGGCTGAATTTTCATCCTAAAAAGATTTCTCTCAATAATAATCCCCAGTAATAGTGACCCCTCACTCATACCAGCTTGGTTAGAACTGATGAAGGCCACGAGAGCCTCCTCCTCCTCACAGGCAGCCAGGCTGCATTCCCCACAGTCTGTACATTGTCATTTTCTATGCATTCCCAGATCCAAAACCTTCTGTTTTCTTTCCCTTGTTTGCTCTTGGCAGCTATTGGCAGGAGCCATCCTCTTAATGATCTTTTTCTGGCCTTCTAGACGACTGCTCAGACTTCTACAGATCCTTCATTATTAACACAGAAGCCTTGTAAGTCAGTTTTAATGGCCTGTGCAATTTTTATTCCTTAGCAGAAGACATAACCTCCTCCATATGGATGTATGTTTATGAATAGAAATCCTTAATATCATTTTTCCTAGTGAGAATAATCAGCAAAAGTCAACTGGCATGTATTACACCTTGGACAGGTTCATCCCAAAATCAAAAAGCAATCTTTGCCCTGCACTGTGCAGAGCATGGCAGGGAGCAGTGGGTAATTTTTCTCCCTGAGGTTGCCTAGGCACCAAGTGACAGTGAGGTTCCTTTGCACAGTCCTGCCATTCCCCTCCAGACAGAGGACCACATCCTGACCGCAGCCACCTTCATTTCTCTACCCTGGGATTCATTACCTGGTTTCTAGCCCCTTACTGTCATTCCTGGAATATCTCCAATCTCCATTTCTATTCTGACCAGGCAGAAAAGAAGGATGGGTCATTCGTGTTAGGGACGTGGAACGAATGCCAACAAACTCACTTTTTGTCTGTGACTCGACAAGTTGCTATTAGTGTTCAGCCTTCATTACCAGCACATCCTTGCTAACAGTTTAAATGGGGAAACTTGGAAAACAGGACAAAAATCCATCATTTATTTCTAAAGAGAGTGTCCTCATTGCTTTCCTATAACCAAGGGGCAATTGTCCATTTATTCCATTAAACGTTTTCCTGCTGCACAAATTGACTCCCATTTTTCTTTTAAATGCATCCTTTGAGTCTCAAGATGGAGTTAAATAATAACAAACACCAGAGAAGAAATACAAGCTGTTCCCAATGCTATTAGATGTGATTTCTGTTCTTCCAGCTGAACAGGAATTGTTTCCTCCTGCCTTTTACAACTCCTCCATGTGTATCAGGAGACAATTTCTTTATAGCAATTAGCACAAAAGTTGGTGTTACCTTTCTGTGCTCTGGATATTCATCTCTCCTCATTTACTGCATTTCATCTAAGCTTGCCAGTGAAGAAGGTAACAGAGATAACTCCAGTGCATCAAAGTATAAAAAGTGCCTGAAACTTTGTGACACTGAAACATGCATGAGTCCTGCTGGAATCTCAAAGCTGTCCTTCTTTTTTTTTTTCCACTAGATAGCCCATTAAAAACTTTAATCATGGCAACACAGCCCAACTCACCTACTTTTATAGTTATACTATGCTTAGTGACAACACACCAAACATAATGGACAAAATTCATCTTCACAGATGGTAAATTTTACAGTACAGATCAGACTGGCAAGGTCACAAATTAATCTCCAGTGTCATAAGAATTTCATTGCACACATGTATAGATCATCTGTCAAAAAGTGAGCAACACGACTGTCATGCACACTTAGTCTCCAAATTCTTCCCCCTGACACATCTGTGTCCTTCAGTCACACCAACCCACACTGTCTGGGCTGCAGTAGGAAAAGAAATAAATTCCCTGGACCACAGCACAAATAAGCTCCAACTCCATCTGAAATTCTAGTTATTGGATGAAAATAAAGAACCAGGACTTAGCTTGAGCACTGCAAAAGCAGTTTGGACTGATGGAAGGGACTGGAAGTGACAGCTGGAGGTTCCCAAATGAGCTGCAGCATCACCCTTTAAGTGACATTACTGGGGTCTAACAAGTATCTTTCAACACAGCACATTGCTGAACCAAGGAACTCTTTCCAAATGCTTTTCATTTTCCAAGCTTGGTGAAGAATTCCAAATTTTAACAAAACAAGGAAGAATCAGCTCTCATATGAGAACTGAAGTCAGTTCTGCTAGGATAAAAAATCCCCCATAAAATAAAATACTACACAACACAGCATGAAATAGTAGAGAGGTGCATAAAATTGAGCATATCTGTTCCTTTGCATAGTGTCAGAGCTCCAGGCTGGCATCAAACACTGTGCTGAGAATGACTTGATTTTGATCTATCATCTCATATGAGCCAGACTGCAATTCACCCCACTACACTTATAACAGACATGATTAAAAACAATCAGTTATATTAGGTAAAAATATATTTCCCAAGGCTAACATTCACGTCAATGTATTTTTCTCTGGCTATAACACACAGAAATTCTATGTATATAAAAACCTTCTGGGTTTTTACAGGCATTAGCATTGAGCTGAAAAACAGGGAAAGCTGGTGAGGGAAACTGCATAAATTAGATGCAGGCACTATAGTGCTTGTATTTCCCTCGGCACAATTCCCTGCCTACTATGCAAACTTCAGCTGGATAATCTCTCCATAGGCCCCACATATGTCATTTGAAATAATCATAGCAACAGTTGCTGCTGCTCTTTCCATCCTGAAGGACAGGTGAACCATCAGCAGAATTGCATTTTGCCTCTTGCTATCAGCATTCAACTGAAGGTTAAATAAAAATACTTGCAGTTTCTCTGATGGAAAGCACAAAGTAAGCAAAGCCAAATAAAAGCTCAGACAGGCTACATCACATAGAGTAAAGAGAGAATTTTTCCAAGGAAATATTTCTGGGCACATAAAACATGCTGATTTATTGTAACAGAAACATTTCCTGGAGATGAACTGATTCCATACACTTTTCAAAGAAGGAAATCCCCATGGAAACCTGACTGCCTTCCCAGAGCTTGGGAGCACGAGCTGCATTTTCGTGTGTCAGGAGAGCACCTGACAGCTGGAGCTGTGCAAGTCACAGGGGGCTGTGGGAGAAGATAAAGGTCTTGACAGTAGCCAAGGCTCTTGTGGCTCATCCTTGGACTCCCCAGTTTGGAAGCTCTGCACTCTCTCAATTC
Source organism: Acanthisitta chloris (assembly GCF_000695815.1). Taxonomy (NCBI): domain Eukaryota; kingdom Metazoa; phylum Chordata; class Aves; order Passeriformes; family Acanthisittidae; genus Acanthisitta; species Acanthisitta chloris. The sequence goes on along the minus strand of NW_008659825.1, from coordinate 52,361 downwards.
TGCTTCCCTGAAATCCCAGGTTAGTTACTGCGCTCAGCAATTCCAGGATCTATTTTGCTTTTGAAATTCTTTTGAAAGACAGCATTTCAAAACTGTCCCTGTGTGAAGTTTTTGATGATTTCCTGACCAGCAGAAAGACCAATACTCTACATTTGCACCATTTGTCACAAGGTAAATGCAATTTTAGAAATGCCAATGGAAAGGAAACACCCTCGTCTCAGGTTTTCTCTAATACCCTGGGAATTTTATCTGTGGTGTGGCAAGGAGAACAAAAATCTGAGAATTAAGAGACGTTGTTAAATCCTTGCAGAGCCTTAGGCAAATTCTATAATCTCTCTGCTATAGCACTGAGGATCAATACAGAAGTGCTGAAACCCAAGTGCTCCACGAGGTTGGTCCATCACTGAGAGGATGCTGCCCAAATCCATAGTTAACAAATGAAAAACAGCAAAGCCAGGTAAAAGCAGGAATAAATTTGGTTTAAAGGAAGACCTTTCCTGACCCAAACCTTTTAAAGTCTGGTTAAACCCTATTATATTTCTCACACATTTCCCCCCTCACCCACTCCCCAGGCAGTAGCACTGTGCTATGAACCACTCATCCCAATTCACACAGCAATCTGTAAGTTTGTTAATAGGCATGTGCTATTTCACACACTTTGCAAGACTTGAAAGTGCTGCCTAAATTTTGCTGTCTGTTTCCTCAACATCTATCCCCAAAATGCATTGCTGTCATGTTCTGCTCCCATCGTTCTTGGATCAAAAAGTTAGAAGCAAGGCATGAATCTGCTCTGAGGTTTGCCTGCACAGGCTGCAACTCCTTCTTTCCCAGGCGTCTCACATTCTCAGAGAATATGACACTTTCCAATTACCTTTTGGCCCTTTTATTCTCCCAGTTTGGCTCACATTTCTCTCTGAGTTTGGTCTGTATGCAGCTCCGAACCCACAGTCTGACAGCTAAGGACATAACAAATATGCAGCACTAACCCTCAGGGTGGTTAGAAATGCCTGAATTCTCCTATTACAGGCAGATTCACTAGTAAAGGTCAACAGAAAGTCTCAAAACTTAAACCAAAAATGGGCCACAAAACAAGCAGTCAAAAGCTTGAGGAAGCAGAATGACCTGGTCTTAAAGGAAAACAATTGCAAAGTTAGGACCCAAATCCTGGTTCTTTCAAAGGACTCCTACACAATTGAGGCTTGTCTCATTTTCTCACCTCTCAGCTCCTCTGTGCAATGCCCAAAATAATTCCTCACCACGTATGACCTGTGCAAGATGTATCCAATGTGAAAAATGATAATAAAGTTGATAAAAAGGGAAGAAGCTCCACCAAAGAAAAATAAAACCCTCCTGCAAACTGCTTAGCAAAACAGATCGTGTTGGTTACCCTGCCTGACTTGGAGAGGCATAATTTAAGAGGCAGAATTATGACTAGAAGCAAACAGAATTAAACCAAGAAATAATCAAACAAACATTTATAGTTCATACTTTAAAATCAATTCCCATGCTCCAGAAAGTATCATCCACACAGATAATTCAAGGCTATTTATAGCTTTCTCCCACTGGAGAGGAAATGCTTAAGTTCTCTCAGGAAAACGCTGAATGAAACCAAACAAACTAAACACCTTTTTGCCCCAATTTGTGGACTGTTTTGCATACAGGACTTGAAAAATTCTCTTACCTTAATACAAACTGATCTGCTAGTGAGTCGTCAGCCAGACAAACATGAAAGGTCACAATGTCACCTTCTCTGACCGGGTTGACTGGTAAGCGAATAATGATATTTTCATCCAGCCTCTGTGTAGACTGTTTTAAATTGTCTTGATTTGGGTAAACAACGATGCTACCAAACCTCTCCATAGCTGACAAAGCTTGGTGTTCATTATCTTGACCTGCATGGATATTGTTTTCCCATTTGGCATCCTCTGGAGAACATTCCCCATCCACTGCATAAATCTTATAGAAGAGCTCCACAGTAATCCCTTCCAGGGAAGTTGTTTCCTCTGAAACCAAGGGTGGAGGGGAGCTGAACCAGCTAGGAGACAATTCCAGCTCTGCAACACATAATCCTAGATGACCTGTCAATCTGCAGCTGGCCACAACTTCTCTAGACTCCAGGAAAGCAAACATCTTCACGCAAGGCAACATCTCCTCAGAATTATAGTCATCCCAGTCCTTCCCCGCAATATAGAACAAGGTTTGTATTTTAGGTTTGTTGGAATAGATTGAGCTGTTGATTATGTGTGATTTTAATTTCCAATTAAAAGCGAATTTATTTGTGAAACCAAAAGATGCAGAAGTCAGCATGAGGTCCAAGGGAACAGGTTGTTCAACAGAAAAGGGTCCATACGTGGCATTTAGGACAGGTGGTTGTTTGGCTTTGTATATAAAGAATGAATCCACCCTAGACTGCAAACTGGAATTCCTCATGATATCCTGGTTGGCTTCTTTGAGGAAGAAGAAAACATCAGCATTGCAGACGTGATAGCTCGCGGGGAGATACGTTGGCAGGTTGGAGAATCTCTGTATGCTGTCCATGATCCCTCCTCTGCTCTCCACCACTGCAGGCCAAAGATAAAAGGAAACAGAAAGACAACTCAAATGTTTGCTTAGCATTCCCTCAGTTTTTCCCCAAAGCAATGTATTACCAGAGTTCAACACTGCTAGCCACAATTACCAAACAATCTGACACAGGTATATGGAATAACACTGTTGGCTCAAAACATCTCATTGTATCAGCAGTACAACTCCCTCTCCACCTTCCCCAAACTAATGTCTACTTGGAAACCAACAATCAAGTACTGGATACACAAAGGAAGGGATTGACTGACCAGGTCCCCATCTAAGTTCCAAAACTTTTTACCGATTTGCTTTTTTCCTTTTATTGTCATATCAAATTTACAACTTTTTCTCACCTGTGTTTCAGCATGCCTAAGAAAGTGGCATATTGAATATTAGTAGGCAGTAAACCAGAGCATTTTAGGCAGTAAAACAGAACATTTTCTTTAGTAGGTAACATCACTAACACACAGGAAATGGGGGGCTGCAAATCTGCACCACTCCCAATCCATTCTGCCACGTCAGCAGTTTGGAAGTCTGTGGAAAACTGATAAAAGCTTCATGTTCTTGAAACCAAAACTTTTCAAACAAAAAAAAAAATATATATGGGATTTGATAGAGGTCTCAGTGGGATGGATATATAGGCAAGTTGAGAGAAGGAGAAATCCTTTACATGCAGAAGGTTTGAGGACGCTGAGAAGGATTATTTTTTTTAAATTCCTAAGGAGAATGAAATACATTTGGAAACCACAAAAGTTTCTCTGCAACACAATGGTCAATCCTCCAGCCAGCACTGAGCAATTTTTCCCAGGAAAGAAAAGATTCCAGAGGGAGGGAGGGATCAAATAGATGTCTTTGGTTTGGGCTGATCTCTAATTAATAGTGAGATATATTCAACCTGGGCTGGGATTCTACCAGAAACAGTGGGTCTTTCAAACTAACAATTCATCCTCTCCAACAAAAAGCCAGTGAATCCAAGCTCCTGGGACTGCCACAGAGGAAATAAACACAGAGCAAATGAATTAAAATGAAGCAGTTCCATAGTGCTCAGAGATAACAAAGGCACAATGACAGATCCTAAGGTCAAAGCTCTCGTTGTCTCTCACTGAAGCTTAGTGGTGATTTCACTGTTTGTCAGGACTGGGCAGAGCAGATACACAACGAGACAACCACACAAATAATTACACCTGTTCAAGCCAGATGACTCAGATATTTGCAGCCATAATTTAGCAGAGATAAAACCTCTAATATTTAAGCTCTTTTTTCAGGTTGTGTATTTTTAAAGTCCACATTCATCAAAGACAGATTCTAGGGCAAATCCCATCCGTTTGACTTTGCTCCACTCTCGTTCTCAGTTGAAATTCTGCTCATTTATTTTTTGGTGGTTTGATATTGTCTACAATTGTTTAAATGTTTCTCATTTCATCACAATACTTTGGCCTTTACTTCTGCTGTATATTCACTTGTGTCAAGGCTTTTCTCCAGCCATTGGAACATTCTTTGTGGGAATGAGTGAATATGTAAAAATACACAAAACCATCAAAAAAACTTCTCAGTGGGAAACAGTAACAACAGTCTCCTCTCTCACTATTGCACATGGGGATCAGATCAGGGTTTTCTCTCAGCTCCACAGGCAAAAGAAAATGCAGAGCAGCCTCCATGCAGTTGCCCCACCTGGGTGTTCTCTGCCTTGCACTCATGCATAAACATCAGCCCAGCTCTTGTAACACACCAGCACAGCCCACACCTTCCCTCACTGCACACAGCCACAGCCCTGGGCACCCAGCTGAAATGCAGAACCCAGAGGATGAAAATCTTTCTCCTCTTTCCCCATGTGAGCGCTGACATGGGCCACCTTGCTGTGATAGCACACAGGGGACAACCCATTTTCTAGTCCAGAAAATTGACTTTTGCCCTTCCCTTCTACATCTTTCATTCAGATGTGAACAATGAGCAGCAGATGTTCATCCTCAGCATGCCAAAACCAGAGACCCTGGTTCTCCATGAGAAGCCACAGGGTGTGAGTAGTAATAAGCAATTCTGGAAGAAGACAGAGGAAGTCTCTCCAGACAAGAGGCTAACCAAGCTACAAGCAGCGTAAGAGGCAGGACAGGAGAGGAGGCACAGGTGAGACAGATGCTATGGAAAGCAGTAGGTGCTGTGTACTAGAGATTGGCACCACTGCCCAGTAGCATCAGGCACAGGAGGATGCACAGGACAAGGAATCCACAGCAACATGTGACAGGGATGGAGGCAGAGCAGAAGCTGGTGACACTGTTCAGCAGAGATCAGGCAATACCCTGCTACTGCTTGCTGTGCTGCTCTGTAGGAGCCTCAATGCTTTTATCCCAGCACTGAGCACCAAAGTACTTGGAAACACTGCAGGTCAAACCTCATCCTGCTCAGAGCAGAAGGGAGAAAGGAAAGATCAATGCCAATTCTCGAACAAAAGTCACCAAGGGCTGTTTCTGCAGCCCCATCACTGCTCTGTGATTTACAGAGCACCTGGACACGACGTGGCTTGTTGTGCTGTTGTGTGATTGCACAACTCAGGAGCTCAAAGTGAAGTTTGCTCCTGGGAAAGCTGAGGCAGCAGGGGGAAGGAAGGCATTGTTTCTTTGCTAAAACATCAGATCCAGAAAAGCTCCTTCCTAAATTGATTGCAGATAAATGCAACTATATTCGAAAGCAATACTTTGGAGATGTTGCATTTATCTTTCAAATTGTGCAGCCATAGAAATAAGCAAAGACACAGAGCAGCAAGAGCACTCCCTGATTTTGGGGGAAGGGCTAAAACCTGCCTTCTCCAGAGACACACCAGGTTGCAGAGGAGATTTAAACACTAACATAGTACTGAGCCTAAAGAGGAACCAAAAATAAGACAAGGCTTAAACGCATTTGTGTTTACATTATAGGACTCACACACACACACACTTTCTGCAGATATTTTATCTCGCTCAAGCAGTGATTTACACAAGTTTAAAAGGTGTGTTTTTCCCTTCCCTCCATTTCATTACAGTAGCAACATTCAGTGCCTCCTCTCAGAACTGCTATGAGGATTAGGATATCATCCTGCTGTAACTCAAACAAAATGAGATACAAATTTTGTCTGAGAGCTTATATGGGAAGCCATAAACACCAGTAGACAGGGCTGGGTTTTGTCCTAGAACCAGCCTGCAACAAAATATGATATCTGAATTTAGCAGCATTTTATGATGCTGTAGGAACATCTAAAAAGAAATACTTCATACAATGGCAGGCCAACACCCCACCTTTGTAATTCAGCACGTCAGCACCATGGCATCAATCTCCTTACAGCAACAATCAGAAACTGGATACATTTGCAGCTTTCTGGTGTGCAACAATAGGATGAATAAATCACCTGCTCATTTAATAAGCACTCCAGCAACATCAAAGAGGGCAGAGTGTTAGATTTGAATGTTGGTTAGGCCTAATTACAGACCAAAAGAGAGCAAGAGTTGAAGACAAGTAAATGGAGACCAAGTGACTATCCCCAGAGCCCAGTGCTATCTTCAAGGCACAAGAGCCTGTTTTGCTCAGACTACCAAGGCATTGGGGGTGCTGAGGGGAGATGTATGGAAATAACATGTTGTTGGACATGATTTGAGATATTTAACTTCAATTTCTGGATAACATTTACCCTGTGACAGGTTTTCTTTGCCCCTGTTAAGATATTCATTTGGACTAGCCAAATACTCTGACCCGTAGAACGATCAACAGGTCAACTTTTAAAATCTCATCACTGTAATTTCATGCCAAAAAAATCTCTCTAGAGTTGGGTAATATCCTCATAGCTCAGCTCATCCTGCAAACTTTGAGAGTACAGACAGAAATAAAACACCCTTCAGATGTTTCTGAGGAGGAGAGAGAGAGAGGAAGGCATCACACATAGAGCCAAGCATAGAATCATAGAATCAACCAGGTTGGAAGAGACCTCAAAGATCATCGAGTCCAACCCTACCAATGCTGTACATCAGAGATTCCCCTTTCTGGGCCTTACCCTGACCAGCTCAGACCTCAAACAACGTTTCTTTTCTGTTGTCTGGATAATCTTTTATTTAACCATAAAATCATCCATCACTTTTGGTTTCAATCCATCACTTTTGGTTTCAATCACACTTGACCCTGGACTTCCACCACAAAAAAAGCAGCACAGGACTAAATCAGACACAAAGTCACAGCTGTAGGTCACACGGTGCAATAAAAATGTGCTATTCATGTAACTCAAGATTTCATTCAGGTTACATTTCTTAGATTTCAGAGTGTATAATAAGAAGCAAAACAAGTATCCTGCTAGAAGACAGTGGTGGCAGCGACAGGTCAGCATAAAGAACAATGTATATGTTAAGTTGTAGTAAAAGGAAAGTCTTTTAAAATCATTTGGTAACTAAAAGGGAAAACAGCTCCTGTTGGAGCATAAATCCAAATTTCACATCTAAACCTTCTCTCTGCTTTAGCTAAACACTTAACAGAAGCCAAGTCTTCCATAAGCCCTCAGTAATTCTGAAGCTGGAGGTGCAAGGAACAACAAGTGTTTAAAATTGCAACTTCTCTGAAAACAAACAAGAAGCCAATCCTGCACCTGTGGAGAAACTGAGAAAATATTAAAATTCATCTTTCCTGCAGCATCATCAGAATTGTAGAGCGAGATCATCCAGACACTCCTCTTTGTAAAAGAGGAATAATTTCAAGTAATGTGGTGCCAGTAAGTACTATGATGTTATCCATGACTCATAGAGGCAATCAATGGCTTGTCTGTATAGGAGAAAAATCACCAGCCCTTCCCACCAGCCCTCACTGAAGACCATAAAGATCAAACTACACATGTACATTATTCCTCTATAAAAATGGTTCTATTAATAATTATTTTGCTCTGGAATTGCATGCACTGGCCTTGAATAAAAACACACTGTATCCCAGAATAGGGCGTCTACACAAGGAAAGCTATTCTGGAACTGCTAAACTATAGGAGAATCATTAATTCTGGATCAGCTGGGTAGGTCACTTCCTCTCATATAGGCAAGGGATGAGACCCTTCAGGGACCCCAGCACTGAAAGGTTGTTCAAGGTGATTTGGCCTGGCTACAGCTGGGGAAACTCTGACTCCTAATCCTGGCAGTAGGAAAAAGAGAAGGATGATTGCAGTGTGGAAGTCTACCACGAGTTTAGACATCATTTGAGCACTGTGAGTAGGCTAAGTTTGGGTTGTGTGAGGATTTCAGGAGCCTGGCTGAACACCCGCCTCGTGCTCTCCCTGACTCATTCAAAATTTAATGAAACAACCATGAAAGGAGGATGGCACTGTTTACTTCCCACATTCAGAGTCCATCCTGTGACTCATCTCCTCACTTTTACATGAAGGAGGAAAAGGAGGAGAAAAACCTTCCATAGTCCCCCTGAGGGGTAAACTTCCATCACCAAACTGAACTAACAAAACTTCCACCACCTTCCATGCACAAACAAGCTTGAAGTAGTTATCCAGTGAACCACACTGGCAGAGAAAAAGAACCATAAAAACAAACAGTGTTTTCAACTCTAACGGAATAATTTGAAGATATAAATGATACTGCAAGAAAGAGCTAAGAAGAGTTCCCACTACTCCTTTAACATTAAATTAAAGTCAGCCCAGAAGCTGCCAACATAGAAAAAAAATTGCAGTGTGAGAATAGATGATAGGATCCCTTAAAGCTTTTCTCATTCTCTCTTCTTCTTATCCTAGTTTGATGTAAGGATAGAACTTGATGTAGGATTCACAACCAGTTTACAGTCCTAACGTTCAATCTTGATTACACATTTGTGGAGACAGAGATTCACTTTGCAAAGCATTGCAGGTCCAGCAGCTCATTTTGAAAGACAAGAAAAAGGATGCAATTTGGGAAAAGAAAAAAAAAGAAGTCTACTTAATCCAAACATCTAAAACGGAAGAGAGGATAATTAACTTTTGTAGGCTTGGGCCAATGTCTCACATACTTATCTCCAAATGTCTGAGGCAAACTCCTGTTACCCAGACTCCACTGGAGCTCAGTGTTCAGGCCACCCTCTGTGGGTGTCAGAACATCTCATTTCAGAAGGGTATCTCAGTCTCCCCTTTCAGTACATAGGGTACCTCCAGAGCTCATTCATCCTCTCCTAGACACTTGTACCTGTGGTGTGATAAATCATCCTTGGGAGGAGCCTTTTTCTCTCCATTAACTCAGTTGTTAAAGGTGGTCAGTGCAGCCCTGAGTGCTCCAGGTTTAGGTGTCTGTAGGCAAAGCAGTTCTGGCCCATTAGATCTGATGGCTCACTCATCACTAAAGCCTGTCCTCCCATACCACATGCCTATATTTGCCCATCTCCGTGCTTCCAAACAGCTTGAAAGCAACATCTCAAGCCTCAAAAAATCTTTTGTCTACTAAAATACATTTTTAAGTGCAAAATTAACCCATGCATATGAATGAAATGCCTGATTTGGCCACGAGTTCAGTAACAAATTATATTCTCATGTTCCAAAGCAAGTCAAGTGCTTTGCCAGAAGATTAAGTTGGATGTGGAAGTTTCTGAGCTGGTGCTTACTATAGTTTTTAGCTTGCATGCATTTTGCACAGTCACCCATACTGAAAGACATATGTGCAGCAAGGCCACCTACAGATAGTAATAAACCCGTCCTGTCTGAAAGGCTGCCTATAAATCTTATTAAAGTAATCCCTTCCCTGAACCCAGATTATTACATTCACCTTTATGGTAGAATAAAAATTAATTTTCTCAGCTATAATAAGTGTATGATAAGAAGGCATCGCTTGGGACTAAATAAAGATTATAATTAACTCCAACTGAATAAATCTAAATTTAGCTTGGACTAGCAATTTGTTTTCATACGTTTTCCTCTACGACTGAGTGAATAGGTACAGCAGGATTAGCATCCCATGCCAGTTCCAGCACTGCTGGCACAGAAAGGACTGAGGCAGAGTGTAATCCAATACCCAAAAGGCCTGAAGATTAATTCTGGGTTCTCTATCAGCAAAAGTTTGCAAAACTGAAGAAAAAGAAAAAGGCTCAAAATTGCCATTAGCTTGGCAAGGAAAATATGTGAAGTGATGGTCTCCAGAGAGAACACTGCTCACTGCACTCCCTAAATCAGCATTAGGCAAAGGCAGGACCTCTGCCACAGGCTGCTGAGAGCATCTTCAGGGCAGGCATCTTCTATGATGCCTGATCTGACACTTCTCTACCAAACATCTGCTCGTGGGTGCTATCAGAAATGAGCTGCTGGGCCAGATGGATCTGTGCTCTGACCTGGTATGGTCATTCTTGATTTGCTCTCCCTCACCTGCAACTCATCTGAGGTGAACCCTAAACAAGACAACACGTTACACAAAGACATGAAAGCAAACAAAATGCTTCAAAATATGCCCAAGTTTACCCTGATTTTTTTGCTTAGTTGAAAATAAACCCCCTTATGGCATCATTATAGCCAGGATATTGGAGATTTAGCCTCTCAAGGAAACAAGGCTCTACTTCTAAAACTGCCCTGTTAAGCCACTACCTCATTATTTGCTGTTCTCTGGGAAGATGATTGTTAACACTGTTATTACTAGGAAGGAGGAGTTCAGCCTTGTTCATCAAAATAGACCATATATTTATCCTAACCAGGGAACAGCATGAAACCCAAGCAGCAAAGGTACTGTGCTGCCTCCTCCTCTGAATGCCTTGTGAGCCCATGCAGACATCAGATTTGCCTGTATAATAAGATTTTATCAGGTCTAAAGCTACAGCTCAACCATCATCATTACAGCAGAATGGTTCTCCAAGCAGCATGTTTATTTCCAAAGGCTGGAGTTGTTTTACCTTAAAGTAACACAGTCTGAAACAAAACAAGATATTTTTCAGGATGAAAAAAGTGTGTGTAATGCACTTCAGCACTATAACAACTTAAATTCACTTGAGAGTTCAACTTTCCTAGGCAGGACACCCTTTCCGCTGCCCCCAGCACCATCATTGCTTTTTGGAGAACAATTCCTGCCCAAACATGAAATTACCCAAAATTATGCTGTCCAAACCTGAGCAGTGCAAATTCCTCCTGAAATATTAACATTCACTGTTTAGTTAAAACTTGTCACAGCTTCTGATCCAAAAATCCAGCACTTCTATAGGTTACAAAGGGGAAATTTTATTCCACCAAGGAGAAGAGAGATCCCCTTTCCTCCAAACACTCCCATCATGTCAAGGCCTGGAAGGATCTGAGATACAAGATATTAAACCTGTGGCATCTGTAAGTGTAGGAAGGCCATTTCAGGTAAGTTTTAGAGGCTTTTATTGCTCCCTCTGAACCCTGTACAGTGGGAAACATGGTAACTAAGGCATCTGGTTTTATGGACTGAAGTAATAGAAAAAACAGTCCCAATAAAAAAAATTTTAAAACTCTCTAAACATCCCTCAAATAGCTTTTCTTGAAACATAGTGAGATGGTTTTGCCAGCTGTGAGTAATCTGCCCATACCCAAACCCCATAAAATCTTTATGTCATCACATATTCTATTTACTCATCTCTGCCTCACTCTCACACATGTGTTCCTGGCCCAAATCTTTGTGGTTAATTATTCAAACACGTCTGATAGAAAAAGCTGGAAGTTAGATAATATATATCACTGTAATATTACCTATATGTTGTGCTGAGGCTCTGTGTGGTCCTGCCCATGTAACACATCGTAACAGTGTTCACTGCCTCACTGGGCCAAGGAGTTCTTATCCAAATCTCTTGGGTGTAAAACATTCTTTCCATTACAGAGAAGAGGATCATTTCAATGGATGGAGGACAGAGAACAAATACTGAGAGTGAATCTATAGAGAAAAAGCATAGCATAAGGGAGCAAGGGGACACTGAACATTCCCTTTCCAAAGCCAAGCAGGAAAGGGTTGAGATAGTCACAAGGTTTCTCCTCTGACTTTCTAGCTCTTGCCTCCTCTGACAGAGGCAATACAGGTATTTGCAGAACTAAGGTTTTCCTGCTCAGATTAATTCCCTTCATGCTAGGAGGGAGTTTCTCCCCACATCACATTAGCACAGCCAAGGCCACCTTGGTGCAGATAGAGGCAAAGCTGCTTTGGCTGCCCAGACCTCAGTGCAGGGAAGGTGCCCAAGGAAGGATATTCCCCTTGAGTTTTCTCATTTAATGTGGCTGTAACAATTGCTCAGGTTGCTCTGCTGGGCTGATCAGTGGCCTAACTTGCCATTTTAGTTTCGATCAGGGGTGTTGATATGGCAGTTAAAAGTCACAGGCTGCTCTTGGCAAATTTCTCTGCATCTCTTATACAACAGCAACAGGGAAATTGTCCTGCCACTTACAATTAGAGGCATTAGCACAGTGGCTAAAGGTCACGAATTCATCAGCTGAAAGAACTGAATGACACAGCTACTATTGCAAGCTAAACTTAAGTGTAAAAACACCTGATTAACCATAGAGGGTTTCTGTTCTGGTTACCTGGAGGGGAGAAACAACTGCTAAAGCCACACTTACAGAGGTTTTGCACAACCTGCCATTTGGTGGGCAGAAAGCCATGGACAAAAACCACAAACACCACAGCCCACCTGGAGGTGCCTCCCCTTCAGCATTAGCAGCATTAGGATTTCCTAAACCACCTTCTCCCTTCCAGGCACCCCTCAGCTCTTCTTGGACACAGTGGAGATGCCAAAATCAACCCTGAAAATCAAGGCAGCACCAACTCAGGAAGGGTGATTTGCACAGCCAGCAGTGCACATTTGCTGTGGGGTAGTCAAGAAGCACAGTCACCCCAGGTGAAGCTAAGTGGGGTGACAGTTCCAGGGGCCACAGCAGAGCTGCTGGGCCTCTCACCTAGCTCCCCAGTGCATGGCATTGGTCCTGGCATTGCTCCTTACCCTGGGGCAGTGTTGGTGCTTCCAGCTGCCAGCACTGCCAACACCTGAGCACCTCTCCTGACACCTGCTAAATAAGGTTTGTCACAGACACTGGAGGTTCTTGTTCCTAAAAAGGAGGTTAGCAGAGGGCTCCCTACTACTGGTATCCAAAGCAAAACTCATTTTCCCTCAGTGATATTTCATCAACAACAGAAAACAAATACATATATGACAGTGTGTGGATATATTCTCTAAACAACAGAAAGGTTTTAGCAGGCAAACACATTCACTAAAGGCACCAGGTGATTGCAAAAGTCAATCTTTTAAATATATGCTCTAAACCATTAGCCAGCTGTGAAATATTTGTATTCAGTGTCAAAACATCTACACGTCACACAAAGCCAAGAGACTGACAGGAGAAAGGCCAGGATTTATGTTAGCTGAGGTCTATCTGTCATGGAGATAGGAAAGCTGAGAGAGAATCCTTTTATTAAAATCACTCCCCTGCTGCAGATATTGATCTAAGCAGCTAAGGTTGAACAGCAAAGTGCAGCCCCATCTCTCACAAAGTTCCTCACTGGCATAACAGTAAAGGAGTAGGGTAAATGCTCTCACAGCCCCAGCAAATGGCACCTCGAAATGAAACAGGCAGGGAGCAAGGGGCACTGGGATGAACATCATCCTCTGACATGGCATAACTGCCTTCCAGGAACCAGAAAATGCCTCTCAACTGCACTTCCCAAATTTTCAGGAAGCCTATTTTCCTCTCCAAATCATAAACACAGTTTGCCATTACTCCCTGGTCAAGTCACCATTAAAACAATACAGAGAAACAGTGCTGACTGCATTGCTTGCATTCCCATTTCAAGGAGCAAATGCCATTTCAGAAGGATCCCTCTCTAAATCTGCTTCAGCATATTCCATTTTACCTCTAAGCAATAACAGCAATACTTTCTGCCCCTGTTTGGGCTGATCCCTCTCTGGAAGTTCTCCCTCAGCTCCTGGAGGACCCAAATCTTGGCCGTGTTTCCCTTTACAAACCTTGGCTTGTGACTGCAGTAAATGGCCTCGAGTATTACACCTTAACACAAATTGAAGCAAAAGAACTTGAAGTTCTCAGACTTTCTACACTCCTGCATCCACAGGTTACACAGGTACATCATTTTATAGCACTTCTGATTCTCTCCAGGGAAGCATCTGTCTTTGGTGATAATGAAAAATTCCTTGCATGAGCCAAAAATTACAGGACATTAAAATGCTGGCAGCAGATTCTCCAAAGGCCTTGCCAGAAAGCAGAAAGGTTGGTCCAAAGCCTTTCTCCAGAGCAATGGGCTTTCACTGGATTCTCCATCCTGTTGTTTCAAAGCTCTTGGAGGAGACGAGCTCCAAACTGATGGGCCCGAACAGCCACATGAAACCACAAAAGCAGCTTACAATAAAACCCCTGTAAAGTTATTAAGAACACAGATATGTCTTGAATGCAGAGAAAATCCTCTGTCTCACCAGCACACATCCACATCCCACTGTGACTGTAATCCCAGGAAGAGTATCTGCCCTGCATGGCCCTGCTGGGGACTGCAATAAAACAAAGCAGGATGCAGACACACTAAGTAAGATCTGGGTCGGGCACGAGCCCCAGAGCTCTGCCAGAGCACCAGAGGCAATTCTCATTTCACTCCCCATTACTGCTGGATCTCTCACCTGCATAGCAACCCTCACTACCCATGCTGATTTTGGGGACTGCTGGCAATGTAGCTAGTTACATTCCTGGTTAAATCTTTGCAGTGTTTAGGCTTTCACTTTGGTCCCCCCACTGAACGCCAGAGGTGCAGGCTGTTGCCTCCAGCAAGATTTGTGTCCCCATCCTGCAAACATGCATGCAAGATAGCAAGACTACACACACTTGAAATGATAAATCAGGGAGTTTTCCCACTGGAAAATTTAAGCACAAGCTACAAAGTTCCAGGACAGAGACCTGTGAGGTCATGCAGCCTTTTAGCTGCTTCAGAAAAAGCTCCATAGCTTTACAGATTCACCACTATTAGTTCAGAGATATCTGTGCCTTTTTGCTGTGAACCCAGGCCTCAACCTGCACTTTGCATTGCTCTTACCAGCAACCAATATTACACTAACCAGACTCCCAGAGCAATATGTGCTCTCTGGTTCCCACAGGAGCAACCACACAGGCCTAGTTCTGCAGTTCTGACATCATTAAGTTATCAATTCAGATCAGCTTCTCAAGGAACAGCACATGAAAACACAAATCCTTCCTTTTTAATGACAGCTTTTTTTCCCCACCCACCCAAAATCCCCAGAACAAAAGTTTCTGTTTTCTCTCAGATTCCTTTACTTAATTCAACATTTTATTTTTGGAATGACAACAGCCTCGAGCAACTCCATTAATTTGGTACGGAGTGAGAGAGCTTTGCATTCCTAGGGTGATTGCTGACCTCCTCCCCTTCTCCCTTGGTTATTGAAACAGTCCTGCTCGAGCACATCCTGCTATCAGAACAAAGCATAATTTTCCACACTTGAATGCATTATTTTACTTTATGAATACGTATTTGACATATTTTACAAATCTACGGCAGATGCTGTCAGAACGGACGAAATAACCATCCCTAGAAACCACTTTTCTCTTACTACAGCGATCAAAGGCTGCAGCTTGTCATTCACACGTGGAGAACAGCTCCTCTTGGGGAGAGAAGAAGGAGCCTGCAGCCTCACCCAGGACTTCTTGGGTGTTTGGTTCTCTGCCTGTTGCCGATTAGCAATTTCGAGTTTGATTTTCTAAGCACAAGGCAAATTCCCAATAGCTCTGGAGGAGGCAGTTCAAGGAGATCTTGTCAAAATATTGGTGTGTAAAATAAGTGAAACCTTATTATGGCTTTCATACTGAGATGCACCAAATACTGTTATCTTGTTCACAGACAGTTATTAACTTAGAGGCAAAGAGCAAAAAAACAAATTTAGGTGAGGCCACACTTGCTGTGTGGTTCACTTGAGTTAACTTCTTAACACAATAAAAGATAATAAGCATTAGCTGACAGCATTTTCAAACTCTCCAAGAGTAAATTAGATCAGATTTGAGATTGCCTGAGAAGGCAAAAAGCTGGATCTAATTCTTTTCTTAATGACAGGGGAATTATAAAATTGAGGAAGAGTCACAGGACATCACTATCATAGCCCAACACACGTGGGAACTGCAGAGCATTTGTGCATGCTGAAGATGCAGCTCCATCACAACTCAATGTCAACATCTGCCTGTTTGAAGCTGCATCATGGGCAGTGACAGGGAGCAGCAAAAGAGCTGTGTTCACCTTCTGCTTAGTGGCGTCTCCTATAAACCTTTGTGTGGAAACATCACAAGTGCAGTTCAATTTTGAGTCAATTCAAGTTCAAGTCATATCTTATTACATCCAGTACTGCTCACCTACCCACAGCCTAGAGAACAAAATTCTGCAGAAACTCAGCATCCAGGTCACTTCAGCACTCTGCTTCGTCTGGCATTTATAACTAGAGCCAAGCACATAATTCACACTGCATAATTTATCCATGGGATTTAGTCCATGGAGCACCCAAAGCAGATAACAATTTCTTCATACCGATTTAATTTTTAGAAAATTCAGCCAACTTCTTCTCTTCTGAACTCTGCAAAAAGATTATGAACCTCTGGCTATACTCTTCCAGGGTTTGAGCTCTTGGCTAGCTGTGATCAGACAGATTAATTCACCTCTTGTTCAGTCTTCTGCCTTCATCTATTCTTGTTTCCTGAGTGGAGGAAAATGTGTGCAAGCACTAAATCTCGAACATGCTATTCTAACATTTGGATTCCATTATCCTAGAGATAACATATAATCCTATAATGATATGTAATAAATTAACATTTAATCTCATATCAGAGAGTTCAAAGGGATCAGAGCCAGCTGGTGCTAAAATAAGCATTTGCAAGAGGCTGCAAGAGTGGGAGCTGAAGATGAGATGTAAGATCTAAGTTGCTCTGACGCTTCGGCTTGGCAAGACTGGTTGGCAAGGAAAGGATGGAATAAACCCCTGATATGAACGGGACCATCTCCAAAACCAACCAACCTGTGCCCTTTCACTGTCAGTGAAGTCCTTGCAGTTCATCCAACAGCAAAAAAAGAAGAATTCCTACGTCAGAGCTAACGAGCAGGGAAGGTCATCGTCACACAGTGCTGCACAGGGGACTTAATTTGGTACTCCATTCCTACTCCATGTGTCAAGGTGCATCGAGGTCTGATGAGGCTGGGAACAAGCACTCAACCTAGGGCTGAGCTCTCTCCAGCTGCAGAGACCCACATGCTTCTCTTTTAGCCCTGGCCATACTTTATGCACACACAGAACCGAGGAAGGATGTACAGTTTCAACACAGAGAAGCCAAAAATAGTTTTTCGTTTTGTTCCCCTTTCACACACCTTCAGACACAGCACTAATACACCAATCACTGCACAATTCTCATTAATAATGACAGCTGTTAATAAAGTTCCTTATTAAATGCACACAGTGAGTCTGATGCAGGGGATTCATTTCTCTTGAGACAGGCACAGTGAAACACCCTGCAGAAGACACAGCCTCCTGAGCCATGTGAGGCAGTGACAATGACCCAGCACTGCTGACCCAAAGAGCAGAGATAAATTCCTGACTTTGCCAAAGACCCTCTGACTTCTACCAAGCTGAGATTTCACTGGTAGGGTAAGGGGATCAGAATTCATCTGCCCAGGTGCAACTTGTCCCACCTCCATTGCTCCAGCCACATCCTACAGCATGGTACGTTTTGCTGGAAATTTGCAGACCTTAATCTTTGTTCATAGGCAGCAGCAACAAAACCTTTGACATCAGTGAGATGCAAGTCCTCTCTCTGAATCCAAAGACACACTTCATTGCTCCATCTCAGACTGGAATACACTTTCAAAAGAAGCCTCTCGGGTAGCCAAGAGAGGCAAAAATCCATCAGGCACAGACAGTACTTTTAAAAAATCCTGTCAAACCTCTTTGCTAGGTTTTAGTGAAGACACATCAACCTTACTGCCAAATTAGCTAGAAAGCAAAAGCAGCTAAAAATCATTAAAAAAAAACAAGAGAGAGAAACTTAGACAGGACAGCCAATAAAAATATACAGTGAGCTGAATTTCATGACTTGACACTGACCACAGTTCTGTGTCTGAAGAAAACTTAATAAATAAAAATAACAAAAAGAAATTTGAAGTGTTATGGAGTTATCTTTGCTCTAGCATTTAGCACACATTTCTATTACCCTTTCTCGATTAGCCAAATGAAGATCAATGTATCTATAAAACTCAATGACATGTTCATGCAAACCTTAAAAAAGATAAAATGCCTTTTATCTCAGTCTTAGGAAAACCTAATAAAGAATTAACAGTCCATGAAGCTGTGGAATTTCACTCAAGGCTTTACTTTATGCCAGGACTTCCTACTCCATTATTTTTTAATGGACAGGTTTCCCCAGGCTTTGGGACATGTCAGTACAATTGTACATTGTCATTAAAATTGGTCCTATATTTTCCTTCAGTGCTGGGCTAGAAAACTCATTGTTAAAATTGGTCCTATATTTTCCTTCAGTACTGAGCTAGAAAACTCATTGCAGTACGTGAACTTAACATATAGACAACACTCACAATGGAACAGAAATTCAAATCTGGAGCAAGTGTTAAATAAATATGCAAAAAAAATGATAAATATAATTATTTTGATAATGATCTGACAATTAATGAATATATGAGGTAAAACTTTCACCTGCAGGATGAGCACTCTGGATCAGAGTCAATGCAGGAAAGGCATAACACAGAGCCTGAGCTCACATACTCCTCAAGGCTGACAGGTTTTGTCTTGTGAATCAGCACAGGGAGAAAAGAGACAGCAGTAGGGAAAACAGTCCCTAGGAAAAGCAGGAGGCAACAGTCCAGGAGAGAGCAATGAGAAAAGCAGTGAGCAAAGAGGAGGTGGCAGGAGCAGGATGAAGCTTGACTGTACAAAGACTGACAATTCACTATTTCCATTCAAGAAAACCACCAAAAATGATTAGTCCCAAAAGCTAAAAGCCACTTTGAAGCCTCTCTCTCCTCCCTGGGATGAGGATGCTTTGCCTTTCTACCCACTGGAATCAGGTAGGAAAAAAAGCTTTCCTGCCTCAAAGTTTCCCATCAGCACAACATTCTCCCCTGGGAGCTGCACTGTTTGTACCAGTTTACCTGGGACCATCCTCACCTCCCCTTCTACTTCTGCATCTCCCTCTGCTTTGGGAGAACAGCTGCTTCTCTCAGGCACTCAGAGTAATTATTCTTGGTTCCTTTCCTGCACAGCGCCTTGATCTGGAAAATTTATTTAGATAACTTCTCAGGCAGCATATTTATCTGCTGGCCTCAACATCTGCCTGAGCATAAAAATCAACATCTGACTGATGACAAACATCATAGCAGTGGAGCAGAGACTGCCCTCTGCAAACCTCACCAGCCTTGTTCTAATAGACTTGGATCTCATGGCAAGAAGCCTGAGTGTCTCCCCTGCCTCCTAATTGAGGAATAAGCACAGGTCTCAGAGTGAGAAACCAAACACATGACAACAAGAGGAGAGGACACCCTGTCCCATCAGTACATGGGGACCATGCTGCATTCAGTCCTCAAACACCACCACTGCCTGGCCCATGTCACTGCTCTGTCAGTCAGAAGCATCAACAAAGGGAAAAGACCTAATTTAGGACAGGAAGATCAACACCAAACACACCAGGTAGGGAAATCCTCACCAAGACCCCCATTTGTGCAGTCCCACACTGAGCAGCCACATGCAGGTACCCTCACCACCCACACTGTCTCATGACTATATTTCAGCCCAGGGTGAGATTGGAATGATTCAGTTGTCCTGTTGTGAGAGTACAGGAACAAGGCTGATATACTGAGCCACAGGCATTTCTGCTTTGATATGCACATACTGGATATGGAATAACAGCCCCGGATGCATCCTGCACTGCAAGTTCATTTGTTGGCCAAAAAAAAAAAAAAAAAAAAAAAAAAAAAAAAAAAAACCAACTTATTTTGCCATCTTTACTCACCCATCATCTCACACACACCAAGTACATTTGGATCACCAAGGTGGGATGCTAAATTAATCAACAGGAAGCATTGCCTCCCAAATGCATCCTATTCTAGATCTATTCCTGGCTAATCTTCAAGGAATGCTCTGCCACTCTTACTCATACAGAAGATGTGTAAGAACTGCAAACACAGGAAAATACTGCTGTGTGCAATGGGGTTCAGACCAACATCCTTTGTTGCCTGACATGGAAAATTCTGTCACCAAACCCTGTCTGCCAAGAGTCCCTTCTGAGAGCCACTCCTTTTCAGAACTCTTATAAAAACCTGCTGCAAGCTTTGGAAGACCAAAGGGTAGGAAAATAAAGACTTACTTAACAAAAAGCAAAAAACCTAGCCCTTACCTTTCAAACACACCCTTTGAACCTCAGCATCTCCACTGAATTTTAGATGAAGCTTAGGGACAAATATTTATAGGCATCAGACTATAAATGAACCTCCCTTTTGATATCACCCTCCTGGCCTTCAGATCAAGGCTGGGTAGACAGAAACATGAAGATGGAAGGTGAATTAGCTCAAGAGGGGGAACTTGTCAATCAAAGTTGCTAATGCAAGACCACAACAGAACTTGGGTGCAACCTCAGCAGTGACCACCCGTCATAACGTGGCACTTGGACTACTTGTCAGCAACCTGCTTTGGAGAGCAAGGATGCTGCACAAGTCTTCCTGCTACTCTGCATGGAAAAATGCACCTGTCAGCTAGGCACCCATCAAGACTTCCCAAAGCCTGTAACCAAATGAATTCTCAACAATTTCCAAATAAGTTATGGAGAAGAAAAATTGCAGCATAAAGGATTAATACAGATAGAGGCTCCACAATGCTCTACATGTGCCTGGCATGCCATTTCTCAAAAAAAATTAGAGCACTTCTTATATAACCACAACTGACTAGGGCACAAGGTTGTACATGGAGAGATCCTCTGTGTTCCCTCACCCCAAGCTCCAAGGACACCAGGCTGTTGAATAGACTCTGAGACAGCACAGATGGGAAAACATCAAATTTAAAGCAACTTCACCCAGGAATGCAAGGGCCACATGCCAGGGAGTTCCCCAGCATGTGCCCAGATAAACTGGAGGTATCTGTGAGGGAATGGATGAATCCTAGAAGAGGTAGTATTCTTCTTCCTGGCTCATGTCTTAATTTATTGGGATTTGTCTCTCCAACACCAGGATCAGTGCAGGTGTTTACCTGGACCCCTGACATGGACTACAAGTAGGTTTTGTCTCAACCAACTTATTTATACCAGTAAATTTACACCTAGAGCTCCCCTTGTTTTCCCCATAACACTCCTGCCTCAGAGGCCTGTTGGCTGAACATCAGTAACTGCAGGATTCAGTGGAGACTCCAACATATTTAAACAGGATGTGTTTGCAGGTTTTTTCAGGAATATTAGTTTTCAAAATGCAGTTTATTTATTCATGCAGTTAATTGCACAGATTGCAAGAAAACAAAACAAAAAAATACCTGTTTTTTTTCTTCTAAGTCTAGGAGTAAAAGGAAAAAAAAATACAATTTAACCTGATCAACTGCCTTATCTTTCTCTTTCCTCTGTGTTTAATCACAATGTTTCCAGCATAAACATCTTGCAACAAAGACCCAAACCAGTTAATTTTCCACAAGCAAGAAGCGTTACAAAACCTGTAAAGCAGATAAGCCAGTCTTTACCTTCTGAATGCAAAGACATCCCACAGCAGCAGAAATTCAGTCCCAGGAAGTCTGAGCTCCTGACAGTTGTGGGGTACAGGGCAAGCATGGGGTGCTCAGGTGATGGGAGCAGCAGTGAAGGTTGAATCCATGCCCTGCCATGGATCCATGCAATTCCCAGCTCTGGGACTGTTCCTGTGCTGCCTCTGACAGCACAACCCACCTCAGCTTCAACTCTTGTCATTTTATCCATGAGAACCAGACATTTGTGAAGATCAGCTTTCACTGCACTTCATTATGTTTTTAGCATAAACTAAAAATCGATTGTGGCTCATTAATAAAATTCCACCACAACAAACTAATCAGTGAGCCTCATTAATTTTTCATGCACAGCACTAATGTGCACGAAGGCAGTTGACCCTTCAGAGAATAGTGTCACATACATTACACAACTTCACATTTTCTGCCTTCTTTTCTGTGATTTACAGTACATTTTCCAAAGTCTGTTTTTTCCAGTGAAGCTCAGTGACTTCTCCCTCCTGCCACGTAATTCCTGATCACATCTGCCTCTGCCAGCATGGCCAAAGGATCAGGGAAGCACAAAGACACCTCCAGGTTATTTCTACCTGCAGAACAGATGCAAGCAAAGCCTGGCCACACCTGAGGGTATAGAGAAACACAGGGATTCAGTGATCACTGAGAAAAACTCTCTCTGCAGGACCTGAGGATGTGCAGCCTCTGTCCTGCTCACCCCCTGGGATGATGCCAACTTCCATCCCACTCAAATACTCACAACAGGGGACACTTGCTGGTGGTTTCATAACAAATAACCCAAATGCCATTCAGCCCACCCCAAAGCTTTGGGCTTCAGCATGGCCCAAAGCACAGGATGTGCTGCTAACGGGTCCACGTGGCCGTTAAGTCAGTAAAGCAGAAATAAAAAAATGTAGGAATAAAATGAAACTTCTGCTTGAGTAAGGATTTCTGGATCAGGCATTAAATCTGCCTGGTATTTCTCTTCTGTGTCATCATACACCTATTTTCTCCTTGTAAAGCACAGTATTGATTTTTAAATGTTTTCATTCACACTTAGAAGCTTTCCAGGATTGGACTTTATTCTTCAATATTATCCACTGAACAGTGAAACACTAGCACAGATTGCTTGGGAGCACTACAAGGTCTTCATCACTGAGACTCCATAAGGACAGGTTATCTGTAAGGAATTCCAGAGGTAGAGCTGAGTTTTCCTTAGGACAGGGGCATGGACTAGATGACCCTTCATATTCCCTCCCAGTCTTATTTCTCTATGAACAGTCAAGTATACTCTGCACCTGAAACAAGTAAGAATTAGCCTGCCCTCCAAGACATCAGCAGCATCTGATGCTGTGGAAAATGACAGGTTATCCTACCTTGTGTCATCCCTCTAAAGTCTGGATATCTTGGAATTTATCTGCAAACCATACCCTGAATTTCTCAGATCTTACCAGTCCCTACAATATATTATGCAAAAACCAGCAACTTCTCACAACTGAAAACACAACTCTAACAGTATTTCCTGGGGTCCAATAGAGTCTCATCCTGATACTGGCCCATATTCCCCATGGGCAGTCACGTTTGGAGGGTTAATTTGTTAAAATACAGCAAAGTGGCAAGTACTGGGAAGCATTATCCAAGCAGCAAGTGCTTATGCATATTTTATGAAGCATCTTCAACCACAGTTCAATGTATCCAAGAATACTTCTGAAAAATGGCAGATTTTGGAGGGGATTTGGAGAGGAAATAACATATAGAATAGGAGGACAGATGTTGCTAATTTATGATGCAAAGGCCTCTACTGAAAGTGCACATTTTGCTTAAGATTCTCTACAAACGCTATTTTAATGCTGATTTCCTCCTCTTTAGAATTTCACAAACTCTTCTCAGTAAGAACTTCAGCTTGGCTCAGAAGTTTAGCTTGGATCAAAAGCAGCATCTGTAACCAGCAATTAAACTGGGGCTTCAGTATTGTGCATGTTTTTAAAGCACAGCCACTTTTTTTATAATGACACTTGGAAAAACATGGCTAAGCTGGATGTTGGGAACAGGAGAGTGCATTCTGCCCTTCTGCCTTCCACTCTTGCCAGGGTAATTGGGACTTTTTGACCTGGTACTAAGCTCAGAACAGAGACAGAGCAGGAGTCAGTGAGATGGATGGTTGCCAATACCCAAAGAGGTTGGAAAACAGAATCTAGATCATCTCTTGAGGAAAGAAAAGCAGGATATATTGGCCCAAGTGCTTCATCAGTCATTTCCAATGCCTCATGCACCATCAGCAGATCTTGGTTTTCCTATCAACATTGAAGAGCATTTTGAAGATGTGTCAGTTGGTTCTTCTCTCCTCCCTTCCTGCTCTACCCAAAAGGTTTGAACTACAAATGAGGAAGACACTCGTCTCATATCCCACATGCAGGAACCTACAGAGGTTCTTTTCTGCTTACCAGCCCCTCCAGCACGGACATGTGGCTTCATGGCTCCTCTGCAGTTCTCCAAAAATGACATGCCACAGAGCAGATTATTTTCTGCAAGGCTGCACCAGTGCCAGGGAGGTCTGTGCAATCCTCCTTGTATGTAAATATCAGTTAAAAATAAAAAAAGGAGAACCATGCACTGACTTCTCCTTCTGGCATGCATTTCAGATGCTGCTGGATCATGCCAAAGTGCAAAGGAATGGCAGACACCATCATGTGCAGACACCACACTGAAAAACCTGCATTGATCCAGGGCTTTCACTCTATCACCAGGCAGCGTTTGCTCCTCTATTAAGGCAGCATCATTATTTCACACAAGGTGACATTTAAAAACCAAATACCAAAAAAAGACACAGAACCCTATGGTTACATAACTCAGCAATCCAAAAATTCAAGACCTGATGTTCCCTGTAACAACCACATTGGGGATGGAAGCTCCAGGGGATCAACTCCACAACTGGTATAAAGCAAAAGCCTAAAACTTGATCCAGCAACCCAGAGACATAATTTGGGGTGCCTCAAGCTCAGCTCTTTAATTCCACTACACACCACCATGAGCTCAAATCACAGCTGCTCTGCATTTCACATCCAAAGGTGCCTCTGGTCTCTCCTGCAAATCAGGAATGCTGAAATGGGACCCCAGAGAACAAGGAAAGGCTAGAAGAGAGACCTGAGGCATGTGGGCTGCACCTATTTCCTTAGCACTGCACACAAAATCCACAGTGAAGGCTTCACAATTCATAATTCAGTGGCAGTCTCTACGCCCATGGATTGTTCCAGCCCCAACAATTAATGACCGTCAGAGTTAAAAGCTGCTGACAGTCAGATCCTGCGAAGGCGCGTGGGGGTAGCAATGCTAATTATAAGCAGTGCTGATGTCTGAGCCTACTGAAGGCAAAGAGGACTCTGCTCCTCCATTAGTGCTGCCTGGGACCATGCACTGTCCATCCTCACATGGCCACAAAACAGCCCTGTGAGGGAGGTTCTGGCTGGAGCCAGCACAGCCCCATGGCATCTCGGGGCTGCTCTGAGCTTGGCAATACCTCACATTCACATACACCCACAGTGATTTTGGAGGAGAGTGATTACCCTGCACAGCACTATCTCACCCATCCCAAACAGAATTTATTTACCTTTTTTTTTGTTTTAATCTGATAAGTTGAAATTTCAGTACACTTGTCTACAAACCCACCGCATTACAAAGACATATAACAAATACCGACTGTTTATAGACTTGGTTATTTATTCCCAGTGTATCTTCCTGCCTTTTACTGGCCACGTCTTTTATCAGCAATAACCAAGTACCTTTCAAGTTGACAACCTGTTTGGTTTACTGCTGGAAAATGCATTCAAGTGTCTTTCAAGTCTGCTCTGGCTGCACAGAATTCAAATGGCTCAAGGAAAGTAGTTTTTGCCAAGTTTAGTTTTGACATGAGTCACATTTTGGTGGTGTTTTTTTGTTAATCAGTATTGTCTTAGGATGGGATTCTTAAGGCGATGCAAACTTTCCAAAATTGACAGTGTCAGTGCCAGCACTACATCTCCCATTCCACATATTGCCCAAAATTATGGTGTCTGAAAAGAAGAATAATCATAGTCAACGTCCAAGCAATTTCATGATGATAGGCCATTTCTAGTAGCATTAAAAGGAGCTGGCTTCAAGGACACAGGAAGAAAATCAGCTAATGAAGAGTGACAAAAGAAAAGAAAATAGTTAAGAGTTTGACTTTGGAGCAGCTTGCAGGGACACCTAGACTGCTTGGTCCTGTAAGGTTCACACACAACTACAGGAACTTAGGGCAGGAGGAGAAAGCCTGAAAAGAAACCAAAGACCACATGTGTGTTCTGCCTGAAGAGAGATGGAACCCAGACCTGCCATGTCCATTGAAACAGAGAAGATAGTTTGAGAGATGGAACCCAGACCTGCCATGTCTATTGAAACAGAGAAAATAGTTGCACTTCACATGTGGAAGAAACACAGCAGTGGAGCAAAGCTCAGCAGCCCCTTGGGGTGTGTGATCACCTCCCATACCTGCTCCCCTCCCACACCCAGGTGCCACCAGGCAGGAGTCTGCCCTCCTCCTCCTCCTCCTTCCCTGCTAGCCCTCCATCTCCTCACCAGAGTTTGCTTCACATGGCTTTCCCCAGCATTTATTTCCTTTTCAAAGTGTTGATTCTCCAGCAATAATCATGCTTTTGTGTTTTAATGTTTGATTGTACTCAGTCCCCCACTCTCCCCCAAGCCCCCTCCAGGTTCACAGCAGTGACACCTTCCCTTCAGATTCCCTTACCAAGAGCCATCATTTCACTCCCTAATTGAATTGTTGTCATGGAAATCATTCCTCCTCTCCATCTTACTGAAAGGCTTTAAAAGAAAAATAAAAAAATAAAAAAAAACAGCCCCCTGCTCTACCACTTCTCCAGCAATCAGCCACACCACATCTCCTCCCCAAGCACACCATGGCTCTGACAGCTCTGGGAGAACCCACGTGTGCCCCTCGATGCCCTTCACCCCCTGCCCCGTGTGGGCTGACCCAACCTCAATATCTGGGCACCAGCACAACAGATCATTTCCAGACAGCATTAGGGTGATTACTGGGTTTGCTACATCACTTGAATTCTCAGAGGTGCAACCCCCTCAGAGCTCAGGAGTCATTAGCTATCAAACACAGGGTGCAGACACGGCCACCTGTTCTGTCTATATATAGAGAGGGTTGTAAATGGAAAGCGTTTGGGTATTTTGTATAAAAATGTTTCTGCTTACATAACAGGCAGTAATTTTGCAGTCAAGAAATTCTGTTTGTTTTTTCCAGGCTGGAAAGTTAATTACTGAAAATCACCTTTGATGAACTTCCAAGACGAAGGCTGCTGGCTCCAGAAGCAGAGCAAGGCTGAGCTGGCTCCAAAAAGAGAGAAAGAAAGAACTTGTGCTCAAAATATAACCCATTAAATTGCTTCACTATGCCCTGGTGCTGGGGGAGGCAGTGAAAAGAGGTCAGGGCCACCCAACCTAGGCCACCTTCTTCAACTTTATTTGACTGACACGAATGCAAAACCAAGAACAGCTTTCAACATTTCCTAATAGGCAGGGGCTGCACAGAGAACTAGGATCAAAATACCCCAAATCCCAGCTAGGAAGATACAAACAGGCATTCAGCCATGACTAATACCCCAAATATTCTCAAGACAGAAAACCAGAAATCTCTTCTGTGATCATTCACTGACAGAGTCCCATAAAGCTACTAATGAGAATGGTGTTTACAGTCTATATTTCATTTCATTTGATGTTTTTACTCTGATTAGTTATTCTATCACCTGCAGAGAGCTAGTTAGCTGAATGCAAAGATGACATTGGACTTAATCAAGTAAAGTAGCATTTCATAGAAGGAACTGAGCTCGCTCAGTCCTGCTCAGTGCTGTCACTCTGTTAATAACTTCTTTTAAAATTAAAGTTGAATGAAAGCTAAGAAGAGTCAAGTTAGGTCAGTGCTCAGAAGAGAGACATGTGCAAGAAAACGAGTGAGCTGCAGAAAAATTGTGCATTACTGATCCCTTCTCCTGCAGGAACAGCCCAGCCAGACACCACAGCTTTGGAGAAATAGAAAGCAAGGCTTAGTAGTGGTCTTGCATTCCCAGATTATACAGTGCATCTCCTAGGAGGAGCAATGCTCCTCACAGTGTCTTCTCACACCAAGCCATCGAGCCTAGCTGAACTGCTTTCAGATTCAGCTATGATGGGAAGGGGTTCACAGTCTCTCACACTGTGCCCTGCATCCCACTGAGCCCTCTCCAGGGCTGCTGGAGCAGCAGCATCACTTCGTGTGTCTTCCCTGCACCCAGCCCTGCAGTGCTGTTTTATCAGCATGACATGCTGATTTTTGTGCTGCTGATAGCCTACTGTAACCCCAGATCCTTTTCCTGAAGTGCTGCCTAGCCTGATATTTGTCGCCTGCTTCAATTCTTGCCCCAAGCTATCACTTGGCCCTTTCATCCCTTTTTTCCAGATCATCATTTCAATCTGTGCAGATTATTTTAAGAAAGTGCTCTGGTTCTTCTTCCCCAAGAATCTGCAGTCCCTCCTGACTTTATATCACCTGTCAGTTTAACAAACGCACTCTCCATTCCATTACCCAGATTGATAATGAAAATATTGAACAGAGATGGACAGAAGCCAGCCCTGCAGAGCCTCGCAGATTTTTCTGGGAATTCAAGATAAATGGGCTAGTCCATAAAGCCCTGACTCTTCTTTTCCCTCTGTTATAAACACTGGTACCACTTAGACTATTATCAATCTTCCAAGCAAATCCCACCTCGCACACCTGAAACTCTGTCCTGCAGCACCACAAGCTGCAGCCACATCTCTGGGGCACCTGAAGCTCCCAAGACCCTGCTGAAAATACCTCAAATTCCAGAGGATGGAGAGGTCTCCCCTGTGTTAGAGGCACACATGGGGCACCTCACTGGCAGTGCCCTTGCTGAGACAGCCTGGCACGGCAGCACCTCTGGCCTTTCCCTGCTCAGCACTCACAACCAGCACCCTGGTTGGTGAAAGGCACAAATAAGCTTTGGCTTTAGAACAAAAATTGTTGCTTTTTTTCCCCCCCATTTAGCTTCCTAATCACAGCTAGCCAAGCTTGAAAATGCTATCGTGCATTATGCAATAATCCACTGAGAGCAGGGGGATTTTGCATAAAATGTGTGCTGTAATAAAAAGCATTTCCCCCCCAACCTCTGCCAAGGGGCAAAAAAAAAAAACCAACCCACACAAGCCAAACAAAACCTCTGTCCTCTAAGAGACTTTTACCAGCTATTTGTTCCATTTTAGTCACACATCTACTGGCAATACCTCTGACAAAAGCAGAGCAGAAACAGCTCAATTTGCACAGAGCTGGGATGCGTTCACCTCCACAAAAGCCATACACTGATTTGCCTGAAATTCCACAAAAAAAAACACCTAGTAAAGGATTCTTCCCCAACTCAGGGGCTGGGGGTTCTTTTTTTAAAGGGAAAAAAAGCCATTATGTAGTTATTTGAGTGGAGAAATATCTCTCTCTACAAGACACAGAGCACTGAAATGTTCTAAAATTAATAAACTGGTCTACTTGGTGCCTTTTAAAATTAGATTTCATTTTTCAGAGAACCTGTACGCAAAGTTGCAGCCTGATGCAAATTGAAACAGTAATAAACACTTCAAAACCACGTTTATAATAGAAATGCTAACAAATCCTTAACTCTAATGATAATGGCTTGCTAGGCAGCTCTATAATGTAAAATTAATCCTTAACATGTCTTAATTTTTTTTTCCACTGGGTCATTTAATAATGTGATAACTCATTTCTTTCCTCTGCCTTCATCTCTCACATTGCCATGGAGACAATTGTGAATCAGATATAAATAAAAATACTCTTAACGCTGTGGCACCACATGTTCTTTTGATCCGTTGCCAACATGATTTTAAAATTACAGGAATTCACAGGAGCTCAATAATTAACAATTCATTTGCTAAGAAATCACTTCTTTTTAGCCAGTTTCCTGGTGATTGGCTGACTTGGGAATGCCCACAAACAGGAGCAAAAAAAAATTATTCAAAGTTCTGTATTTGTTTTCAAATATCTACCTTGCACTTCAATCAGCAACTCAGGCAAACAATTACTGCAGATTTCAGAGCCAGCACTGCATTTCCTTTTGTGGTCTCATCAGTCTCAGTGTGATTTTTTTAACAGGAATCAATTTTAAGGCAATTTTTAATTGTTTGAGCTCAGAATTTATGTATAAGGAAAAGCAGAAGTAAAGCAGCCAACAGGTTTATTTGTGGCCTCTATTATCTGAAGTGTCAAAACCAGAGCACAGATCTCTGCTTCTGTATTAGTTTGTTAAGTACATACAGCAGTAGAAAGATTAAGATTAATTATGCATTAATGATCTTGACACCCCTTAATTGCTACCCACTGATAGAGGCCACAATCCCTGATATTATCCATGTTCTCAGGAATTCTGATGCAGAACTCTCCTCCATGGCAAGACCGCTGTGAATTTGCACAGGGGCAGGTCTGGGTCCAGCAGTTTTTCAGATCAGAGGATGCTAAATTCAATGCTTGCTGAGGAGCATGTGGTCTCAGACACCTCCAGTGCTCCCAACACCTGGTCACTGTCATCCTACATGACCTGTAACAATTTCCAGCTCTGCACTCACAACATGAGGACAGTCCTGGCGCTTCACAATTAAGGACTGGAGCTCATTAAAGAACTCCTCTGTGCACCTAAACCTTTGAAGTCTGGGAGGAACTCACAGTCTCGGGTTTTACCAAGGCTCTTATGCAACTCCCAAATTTTTATTTGCAGTTGTATAAACTCCTCAGTTAAGCAGCATTATTATACCATTTACAGGATTCTGCCCAGCCTTGCCAGGCATTCCCAGCCCAGCACCCCAAGAGGAGATGTGTTTCTCTGCACAGCATTTTCCAGTCTCCTCTCCCTTACAAGTGGAAGGGCCAGCGTGGGCTGACCAAGTTATTAATCATTGCCATGTCTCTTGCATGAAAACATATAGGCTACAACTCCACAAATACCTCTGTGCATCGCAGGGAAACCTCACGCGTACAAGGTCTTGTAAGAAAGCCCCCAGCTCTAATAACTGCTTTGTCCAAAAGGATTCAAAGTGATTTAAGAGCTCAACTCTGACTCTCAAGAGCAACATAAGCACCTAAGGAGTTTAAAGAAAAGC
>NW_008659825.1:17036-21699 GCF_000695815.1 Acanthisitta chloris | reverse complement strand
CCACGACAGCTGCTTTGAGCTGGTCCATGGGGAAATAACACATGTCGACCAGCCCCACCAGCTGTCTGCAGACAGAGCTTCTACAGCAGCTGCTCCAGCTCCAGCTCTGCCCTCTCCTCCTCTGCATAACTCACAGGTGGACACATCCACCAGCCAATGCTTTCAGAAATGGGACATCAGTGCACCTGAGGCATTCGCCCTTTCTCTGTCAGCACGCACAGGGCAGTGGCATTCAAACCCTGCCTCCAATCCAAACCCTAAATAAATACACTAGATGAAAATTGGATAAAACCTAGTAGGGAACTTATGGATGGCAACCAGCATGGGAATATAACCACAGAGCAATGATTTTGTGTAAGGCGAATTCACTTTTTTGTGCCTCTCCTGCCATTAGATCCTGATATTTTATCAAGCAAAGTAAGTTGATGTAATAGTGAGGGACACAACCCCAAAATGCAGGAAAACTGCACGGTGTTCAGCTCTGCACAGTGGATAACATCAGCCCCATCACCACAGGGCAGGTGAGCAGGGATGCACAGGGACACACCACCTTCAGGTTCCCAGGAAATGCCAAACAGTCACACAAGGTGCAGGAGAATGAAATTCAACTGAGCAGACAAAAAGAAGGGACAGAGGGGGACCTTCCTCACTTTTTGCATAATTTGACCTAAATTACGTGTTCACTCTAAGCAGCCAGGAGTGGATTTGGGGAAAATAAGTTACTACAGAGCTTTAGCCTCCTGCATAGCTCTGCCACAGAAAAGCTGCACGACTTCCATATCTCTTAATGGGAAGCTTTTGCCTACTGCCTATGTCCAATTTCTCCCTTTGATCTGCCTCAGTAGTCTAAAAATAAAGTTAAAATATAAACATCGACATCCATATCACACAGTCAAGGCAGGAGGGAATTTTTAGTTGAGGGAGAGGCTTAATGCACAAAGTAACTTTGGCATTTTGTTGTACTCACTGAAAAAAACTCTGCAACACCTACAGCCTGGCTAAGACATTTGAAAATGCAGATGAGCTTCTAATCGATGCACAGCCTATCCTTGGGAGGAAAGCAAGGCAGAATGATGCCATGTTATATATCCACTATCCCAGCTGGATAAATCAATGATTCATGATTTTTCTGAACACCAGGCTGTACCATACCCTTCATGATTTTTCTGAACACCAGGCTGTACCACACTCTTCGTCCTCCTCACTGGTGCATGGGGCTCTCAATCAGCCTGGAAATAACAAAATTAACTGATCTGGTGACCTGACCTCAGATAGGGTGTTTGCTATCAGATTTCACAGTAAACCTCAACTTCAAGAGCAAGGAGTTGGAAAAACTGCACCACCCCCAAGGAAGCTCTCACAGTAAACCTCAACTTCAAGAGCAAAGAGCTGCAAAAACTGCACCACCCCCAAGGAACTGCACCACTGATGGGCAAGGCTGGCATTGCTTGGTCTGAAATCCCATAAGCTCCAACTGTTGAGCTTGGATAAGAGAAAAACTAATGGGAGAAATGCACTGAGAGCTTTGGGGAGACACAAGAAAGAAAAAACCTCAATCCTCAGAGCTGGGGGTGCTGAAGTAAGAGCTAAGTCAATAGGTCTTAGAAGTCCTCCACCATCCAAAAATTCCTCTTCTCCCATTGTTCCTTGTTCCTGCAGTTTACTTTGAAAACAGTTGCACATAATCAGATTCCAGTCAAGGCACTGCCGAGCACGGATATAACTATAGGAAAGGAAGAGAGAAATTATGGGATATTCCCCCCAGAGCCACTATCTCACCACAGGGAAACCCATGGGACAGCAGGGACAACTCAGGGATGGAACTAACACAGATCCAGAGGCAAACACAGCACAGGGCTTACCTGGATGGGAAAGTTTCAACTGTGGAGCTGGCTCAACCTGCTCCAACAAAACAACTCTGAGGGAGGGTTGGTGACATCCCCCAGCCCTGCTGCTCATCCCAGCCCCTGCCAGCACTGCCCGTGTGGTGCCTGCCTAGCGTGGGAAAGCCAGAAGCCTCGTGGTGGCCCAGCCAGCTGGAATGCCCTGGGCCAGGCAGCAGGAGAGAAAGCAGCCGGAGCTGTCAGCTGCAGGAGTCTCACCTCCGTCTGGCTCGGAGGCAGCCAGGCAGGATTTACGATGGAAGCCTAATTTTGCCAACATTATCTCTGTTTTACGACCGGAGAATTGAGACACGCACGGACGAAGCGTCCGCTGAAACTCAAAGCAACTGTGCAGAGCTTAACACACATCTCTTGATCGCAGTCCAATGACTTAAAACACAAGACTATCTCCTACTCCACTCCATCCAGATACCTCAGCAATCACTAAACATTCCAAAGGGAGCAGCAAAGTCTACGCACCAATTAAACTGAGTCTCAGTCTAACGTCGTGTTTGTGATGGATGCGCTGTGATATCCACTGTGCTCCTTCCGTGGGGCTCTGCTTTTCCTCAGCTGCTGCAGCACGGAGTTTATAACACACAAGTTCCCACCCTTGTTAAGATTTTGTTGCCTGTGTTTGCTCACAACAGCTCCCCATATTTATTAGCAGTTTGATAACAAAGCGAAGCACTTGTGAAACTGGCCCCAAGCTCCACTCGGTGAACTGTGAATTAACTGTAAATATAATTAGAGCTGTACCTCACACTCGGGACTGGGAGGAACAGGAGGTCTGCCCCAGAGCTCTTACTACAGCAGTACTCAAGTCCAGGGCTGATAAAAATAGCAGCCCCAGCTAAAAGAGCAGAATTAATTACATCAACTGTTTAAACAAGCCACACAGAGTAGTTGTTCCTCTACTTCCAAATTAAGAGGAAATTCCTTCCTGCCCTGTTTGAGGAAGGAGTGATGGTTTGAGCAGCTGTAGTCCCCTCCTGCTGCATTATTGATTTCCAGGAGTTCTGACTCCACGAAGCACTGCTCAGTCACAGAGAGAAATTAAACTAAAATTTCCTAAGACAGACACCCAAACTGATTTTCAAATGTACCCATCTGCACCCTTGTAGAAAAATCCAACCTTCTGGTAAGATGATGAACACAACCATCATGGGCACCCTCAGGCAACTCCTCCCCAGCGAGGAGACCAGTGCTCTGAGAAGACAAGCAATAAAAGATGAGCAGGGCTGCAAAGGAAGGGCAAAGAGAGGTGTGAGCTGTGACAGCAGAAAACCAAAGATATTTTCAGGAAACAATGTATTATTCACCCTGTTGGACTGGGGGGGCCTCAGCAGACAAGAGGCAAGATGATAATGGGTCAGCTCCCTCAGTACCACAGGGAGTAGGACTAGCTCAATTGGAGTGCAATAAAGAGCAGATGGAGTGATCCCAAGAGGAAATCTGTCAGAAAAACTGCAGCAATAGCCACAAGTCACAGTTTGAAAGACTCAGTCCAGCAGTCAGGAAGGTTTTCCCTCAGAGAGAGCACAGGAACAGGCCCCAGGGAGGGGCTGAATCCCCATCCTGGGAGAAGGGGCTCTGAGGCTCAGCTCAGCAAAACCACTGCTCGTGTGGGCAACTGTCCTGCTCCAAGCAGGAGGCTGGAAACCTCCGGAAGATCCGTTCCAACATTTCTACAGTGTCGTATCACCTTGTGTGAGGTTAAATGAGATGCATTTGGTAGGGACAGGATGAAGGAAAGCACAGACCATGAAGAAGAGGAAAAGAAGGAAGCTGAAGCCCAGAGGATGACATCCCTTTCTACCAAAACAGCTTTTCCATGAAAACAGTCTGATCTTTTGCAGGATAACGAGTTGAGACCTGCAGCAAATGGGAAGTGC
The DNA here is from genome assembly GCF_000695815.1 of Acanthisitta chloris. Taxonomy (NCBI): domain Eukaryota; kingdom Metazoa; phylum Chordata; class Aves; order Passeriformes; family Acanthisittidae; genus Acanthisitta; species Acanthisitta chloris. The sequence goes on along the minus strand of NW_008659825.1, from coordinate 17,921 downwards.
TCAGCCAGCATGCATGTCCCTTCCCACTCAAGCCAAGGATGGAAGCTGAAGACTCTACCACAGGGAAGACCAGCACAGAGAGTTTCCCATGACCCAGCTGCATCCTCCTGCCCCCATGTCAGACCCATTTCCCACCCCCAAGGCTGTGGCAACAGCAGGGAATACCTCTGGATAATGCAAACAAAACCAGGACACTGCATCCATCCACACATTTCTGACCTAAATCCATGACCGTGGAGGCAGGCGACACGCCATAAATCGAACAAAGAGCCTTGTAACATAATGTCTCCTTGTGTTGCTACTTCCATAAACAAGCAAGATTTATGCATTCCTGGGACTATTAACAAGAGCCATTTGTCTTTATTTCTGCATGTAACTAATGGAGACACCAGCAACACTGATGAGCCTCCTGGGATTAATTAATAAAGCCGTTTTCAAGGGGGTGTCTGTGGACTTGGTTTCTCTCATCCTTAAGGAAACATCAAGCATTTTTCAAAGCATAGGGTGAAATTTCATTTAAGAGACCAATGGCCCATGTGAGTGCAATCATTACCTGGCCTAGCAAAAAATTACCAGTGTCCAAAAGGTTGATGACTTTCTCAAGTTTTCTTTAATTACTGCATTTTACAGTTATTAATGCAGCACAGCAAATCAGATCCAACAATACCACAATGAGAAAATAAAAAGCCAGAGGGACCATATGGCTCCACTCTGAGTTGCTGATGGCCAGAACTGAGGTGGTTCTTTGAGATATTTGTTTCAAACCAGTCTGGAGGAACCTGGAATTCAGGACTCTCCTCATTCCCAGGAGAATCAGACAAATCAGAATGCTAAAATACCTCATGGTCCCACAATAAATCAAAGGGTTTAGTACCCTGCAGTCTC
>NW_008659825.1:10946-17007 GCF_000695815.1 Acanthisitta chloris | reverse complement strand
AGTGACCACATTGGGCCACAGAATAACCAAACGAGGGGTGGAAGGACAGGACTGACCGGAAATACTGAAGACAGTTTAAACTTTGTAAATATGAGCTTCCACCAAGACGACACAAACAGAAATGAGTCATTAACTTAATTCATTTTATGAAAAAGTTGAATAAAGGTTAATAGAAAATTAGTCATCTTTCCTTAGGTTTTTTCCTACCCATCCTACATAATTTAATTAAAAACGTGCTGTAGAGTTCCAGAGGATGATTAAAAATAACCTCTCGTTTTCTATTAAATTCCTTCAGGTTTGTACAGGAATTCCTATAGAACCTTATTAAATTTCTGTTTACCTCTGCTCCGTTTAATTTCTATTCTACACATCTTTTCCTTAAGTCCAAAGGGATTTCATGATGGCAGTGGCTTATTAAATAAATATTCTTTCCCATGGCTAGCAGTCCAAACTTAAATCAGTGCAGGAGAACATCCATGGTGTAAAACCTCTTTTAAAAGCAACATTATTAGCTTTGCTTTTCTGAATGGAAGACAGTTGGAAAGAACTTTTCTAGCTATCACTGCTGTAACTTAGCTGAAGAAGACAGGAATAAGGTTGGTATGGATGTTGCTGGTTGGAGGTTTTTTTCCTTCTTGGTATTTTTATTTCACAGTGGCACATGCAATAACACAACCCATAGAAACTTGGTCACTTGCCGAAAGCCAAGGATGTTTTGCCCAGTTTTCTCATGTTGCTGTAGAGCTACAGTACAGAGCTCTGTCGCATTTATTAAAACAAGGCTGGATTGCTTTACAACAGGTAGGATATATTCAACAAAACCAAAAAAGTCCAGAGCTTGCAGGCATACAAAACCTATTCAAATCGTAGAGAACAGCTCTAATATCCTTACTCAAGCAAGTACCTGTTGCTGTCAGCCTCCTAGAAAATCTGATCCAGCTGAATTCATTCAGCTGTTTCTGTCTTCAGTCCATCCAGGCTGAATTTGTGACTAAATCTAGACAAGTCAGAAACCCAGAAAAGCTTGGACAATATATCTGGGTTTGTTAATGAAGGAATTGCACTGACCCATTTCTTCTTTTAAGGAGCAAATAGCCAGCAAACCTCACACCCAGCACCAACCTCCTCCGTATCCAACGACACAACAGCAAGGAACAAACTTTGGTGCTGGAAGATCCAAGTTTGATGCCAACAGCCTTCTGTACAACTCTGGTCAAACATCATAAGCTTGGCTTCACCAAATCAGGTTTGCTGAAGTCCTGCTGACCTTAACAGGACTTAGGTGCTTAAATATCTTATGGGACCTTAGTTTTTCCCAGGCTGCTGCTTTTACCTCATGTGAATATATCAGCACTTTCCAGGGCAGATGGGAAGTGAAGAGTGACCTGCAAACACCCAAGCTCATGTGGGATGGAAGGGAGACCTGGCACATGTCCTCACCATCAAGGCTTCAAAAATCCCATGCCTACAAGGGAAAGAAGAGCCACTCCAGGAGCAGTGCCAAGGTCTTTCCAAGCCCATGGCCACCTGCCTCTGCAGAACAAGACTGATGTACCAGCAGAACATGCCATTTTGAAACTAACTGCACAACAAGAAAAGATTCTTTAATATCATGAAGTCAATCCTAAGGGGAACAACTACTGGGAGATAAAAACAGAGAAATAAGTTTTTAAAAATGTTAAAAGATAGATTTACGCAGTTTCTGCATTTCATTAGGAAAGCCCGTGGGTTTGACAGTCACCTTGAGCAGCACTAAGGAGGGAAGGGAGGAGCCAGTAAACATGCAGGAGCTGTAACATTGCAGTTCTGCCCTCAGGTAACTTGTGCTGCCATTAAAGGCTAAATCTAATAAAAACTCATTCTGGCTTGCAAGCCAGAAAAGCCTTCAATAATCAATTAAACTGTGAGATAAGACTGCAGCTGCTTCCATGGACACAGACTACTCCAGCCTGGGTCCCTCATCGGTTTTCTGAGATCAATACCCATCAATGCATCACACTCAGGCACATCTCCATCATCCCTAAAGGCTGGGATTGAACACAAGTGCCCTGAGCATGGAACAGGAACCACCCCTTATTTTTCTTTGCAAAGCCAAGACAAGCTTTGCTCCCCAAGAATGGCACTGAAGATGGACTGAAGATAAACCTTTTTTGTTTAGAAGGAACCCCAAGTTACATGAAAGGGGATTGTGTTCTTTAAGACCCAGAATGAAAATCCCAGCTCTGATCCATATGCAAAGGAGCTTCCAGCAGGTGTCTAACTGCCATGGACTCAGTTCCCTCACAGTTTTATTGCCACTGAACCTTGCCTGGCTTTCCATCCTAACAGAAGATTTTCTTTCCTGAATAGAACAGAATAATTCCTAATTTGAATTCCACTGCACAACAGAAACAGCCAGTAAAATCTGAAAAAGAAGCCAGTTCCCTCTAGCAGAATAGAAGATATATTAGGCTTCAGGACTGTATAGAGCAGAACATAAAATTAAAATAACAGACATCATAGAGTTTGATAGCATCTTCCAATCTCAAAGACCTCGAAATACATTACTAACTGCAACAGCCAGAGCTCTGTTAGACAACTGCACGTCTCCAAAGCGAATCATATATTCAAGAGAGGAGTTTAAAAGGCTTTATGTAAATGGAAAGTACTTTGTTGATCCACGAAACGCTACCAGCTCTGGGAGGGAGCACAGCAGCACTACACAGAGGTCGTAACATTCACCATAGGTGTGCCTGTTACTCCAGCCCAGTTTAGACAGCAAGAGTAAATTAGCATTTACTCTCTCACCAGCAGGGAAAGATCATCCCATAAATGTATTTTCATCAGCTTTATGTAATTCAGAATCTTCACTTTCTTTGCTCTCCCCAGTATATAATGCCTAAAGAACAGATTCGGTGGTTAAAAATTGGTATTGCTATAAAGCAGTGTAATAATAATATCCCTTTTCAAGCCAACTCCCACAGGCTCCTCACTAGATGCTTTAATGGAAAATGATAGTTAACAGTTGCCTCAGTGTTTTCATTAGTGGCTACTTTTTCTTCTCTTTTTTTTTTTTCCCAAGTTTTAGTTTTTACAGAGATAAAAAGAAAGGAAGCACAATCTGTTCTAAAAAGTTTCTCAAGTTCGTAGTTCAGTGTTGTTGATTCAAAGCAGTCCAAGAGACTTTTTTTTTAAACCCTTATTTCTTTTTTTTAAACGCTTATTTCTTTTTTTTATTATGTGCCTTTTAAGAATAAGCTTGGCTTATCCTTTATCCTCTTTCTGCAGACACAGGAGAGTCAGATCTATACTCAATATCCAACTTCCACAAAGAGAAACTCATTTTAACAGAATTTTTTTTTTTTTATGCAAAACCTAGAATTCAATTTTTAGGTCTCTCAAATACCTCCCAATGCTGATAAACAGGAACATAATCCAAGCAAAATAAGTGTCTCAAATCCTCACAGCTAAATTCCAATTTCTGTGCAAATTTCCTAAGTTGCCCTCCAGTCCCAGGAGTTACACGTTGCACAAGCAGATAGTAAAGGCAGTGACCCGATTTGTTCTGCCAAGTATATAACATGTCATAAAATATTGCAGAGAAAAGCTCAAAATTAGCCATTCCAGCACCTTCGTAATCAATGGAAAAAAACACAAGATTCTCCTGAGCCACCAAGCAGGTCTGCAAACCCTGACATTTTCATTATGGGAGCTTGTTTTCCAAGTCATTAATTTGTCAGCATTTCCACAGTATTTCATAACTCCAGAAGAGCAGCAAACTAAAGCATCTTGAAATCAAATGCTCAAAGACTTCCCATCCACTGCAACCCACATAAAACAGCTGGTGTTCCCCTAAATACCCAGCTCAGCACGGCCATGCCCTCAAGTCAATACATCAACTGACACCCCTCAAAGCCAGAATCAGGGTATGCTTTGATTCCCCATTCTCTTTTTCCCATGATGGGAGCAGACTTTAATAGGGGAAAATGTCAGGCTGAAAAGATCTGGTAGAAGTCAGAGACATTGAGCACTTGAGCATCCATGAAGTCATTGCAAAGATCCTCTGTAGCAAAGCAAAGGAAATCATCATCCTGCAGGACTGAGCTTGACTCCCAAAGAGTTAGACAAGCTTTTGAAATTCCAGTCTTTATGCATTCATTCCAAGAGATGGCAGCAGATAAACTTTGCCATACTTGAGTGCAAGGAAAGACTTCCCTTAGCAGAGACTATGAGATTTGCACCATAAAAAACAACCTTTTATACAAAATTTTTTGAAGGAAGTTAACTTTTAAAGCTCCAAAAATAGCCACTCATCTCTAACCAATCCCAGAAGGCAATCTACCCAGTGATCATTCGGACCAGAGAGATTTTTCCTTCCCTCAAACTCCTGCTTGCTGTCATGGGAATAAGTGATCAGGCATTGGAATGTGCTGCCCAGGGAGGTGATGGATTCACCATCCCTGGAGGTTTTCAAGCTGAGACTGGATGTGGCACTTAGTGCCATGGGCTAGTGACCACGGTAGGGTTGGACTTGATGATCTTGGAGATCTTTTCCAACCTGGTTGATTCTATGATTCCATGACTGTATGATACACTTCCTGCAAGGCAAAGACTTGAGCACATACTACCTCAGCAATTTTTTTTCTTGATATAAAGGACAGAGGAAAAAAATCCATTGTCACATGCCACAACAGCTGCTAGTTGTCAGCTGAAATAAAAGGCAAAATGCCATTTCTGCTCCTACAGACAGGACCGTGACTGTTGCACCCTGAAGCAGGACACAGCCCTCCAAGGTAATCCCTGGGAGTGGTACAGAAACACCAACCTCGTGACAGCATGAGGAAAGTCAGCAAATTACTTCTAAGGACTTTATGGCCTCAAGAATACCAGAAGGAAAAAGGAAAAGAAGAAACACTCCTTATTTCACCTGCCCATGCTATACGTGCTCCTATATACCAGACATTTGTCACAGTGCTGTGTGCATGTTATTATCCAGGGATACATCAGAAACTGCTACCAAGGTAACACGGATGGTAATAAACAGCATCCAGGGGAAAAGCACCACCAGGAAGACAATGCATTTCTTCAGGTTATATTTTCCCTCCCCCTCTTATAGCCTCTTCGGTTATTAACATATCAAATATTGGATTTGTAGAATATGACATCTTTTGCATTTTTTGAGAATTAAGATCAGAGTTTTTAATAGCTCTGCTAAAAGCAAAAAAAATCTCATTAAGGCCTGAAGATGAAGTGCTCTGAGATTTCTCACACAAGGAAGTCTCCAGAGGAGACATATTTGTGTGAGTCAACAGCATATGTCACACTCAGAAAATAAGGCATTTGGATGAGACCTTTTCTCTGCTAGTTTTATTTAATGAACAAACAGAACTAATCTTCAGCACATCATTTTGAAAACGTGCATGGCAAGGCACAGGTTAAGTTGATCTTCAAATTTCACCATGACGGGCAGAAAAATTTCCAGTTCTGGTATAGATCTGGGGAGAATGGCAGCACAGGGCAAACAAAAGGATTTATTTCCCTTTTTATGATAAGATGACAATTCAGGAGCCTAGGAAATCCTTAAAAAGAAGCCTCTAGTGGATGGATGCAAACAGAAACGAGCCCAGGCACCTCTGCTGCTGCTTTACCCATCACATTTATATACCAGCCCAGAACAGCAAAGGGAAAATTGAGCTCTTTCAGGGGGCCAGATGGACTCTCAGTCTCAGGTGTTGACAGTTTTCATTTCTTAACTGTTTTACAAATGAATGTGGATGTTTAGGGAAGAATTTCCATTTTTATTCAGTGGATAAGAATGGCCTTGCTGGATATAGCTGTCTTACAGAAATAGCCACTGTTTGATCATGGCCTCAGCTCCTCTGAAAAAAGCCTGAGCAGTGTGTAAAGACTTGTCAGGGGAGCACTTGGGAAGGATTGCTGCTTTCCCAGCCTCTCTTTTACCTGTGTGCATTGAGTCAGATCCCCCCCAGCTTTCACAGCAGCCCTTGTGTTATTATTATCATTATTATTACTACTATGATTACTATTCCCAAGACAGCACCAAGAGCTGCTACAACAGGAG
>NW_008659825.1:8033-10905 GCF_000695815.1 Acanthisitta chloris | reverse complement strand
CCCATGTCCCAACTGCCTTTGAGATTGCAAGTGATTCATGAGTCTAAAGGAGCTCAACTGGAATTTAAATTCCCAGGGGAGGCCATTGGGTTTACAGGGAAAAAAAAAGAGGAAAAAAAGGAAGAAAAAAAAAGAAAAACATAAAAGTCTCAAAATGGGTACATTTGATCTAAATGTCTTGGAGAGACAGATATTGAACTCCACAGCACTATATTTAGAGTCACTTTTCAAAGAATAAATGCACTTCAAATCTCTTCATTAGTTTCATTCTTTAGCAGTGGTTTATTCTGCTAAAAGCAAACCCACCATGCTTTGAAAAGGAGCATGGTGGCCTTTCTTCCCATGGTGGCATAGGGAGCTTAAGGGTCACTTCCCCACCTCAGAAACAGTCCCATGGCAGGAAAAGAGGATACTTCTTGCCTCAGTGGTTGGATATTGGCATACACAGGGTAGAAAATCCCATCCAGACAGAGACCAACCCCATGGCTGTGCCTACACCTGCCCCTTGCCACCCAGCAGGCCCAGGGAACCTGCTCTCCTGTGCACAGGCACCTGGGTCAAAGCAGGACAAACTCCCTCTGAAGCAGCCCACTCCTCCACAGCAATTAAACAGAGAACCAAAACACTCTTTGAGGATGACTAATTGTTAGACAAGATACATCCCACATGTGGCACACTCCTCCTTGGCATCACCAGCACAGATTCAATATGCAGAGGGGAGCAAAAGGCATTGCTCTCTTTTGGCTACCTGTGAAAAGCCACATAGCAGTGATCTAGGGATGGATCTTCCCTACAGAGCCAAGCCAAGCTGCCTCTGGAGTCCTGTCCCTACAGGAAAAATGCTGAGCATCCACCTGGAGCCTTGGTGGCCCCTGGGGACATGGCATACAGGATCAATGCTGATGCAGCAGCTCCAGCCTTGCTCTGAATGCAGGTCAGCTCCTCTCTGCCAGCCTTGCACAGCACAGACACAACTGCAGCACCTGATGGGTTGGCTCTGGCCCATGAAATGCTCTGCTGGGGCACGGACAGACCCTGTGATGCCACAGGTCACAACACCCCAAGGCCACATGGAGCAGTTGCCTCCCAGCTGCAAGGTGCCAGGAGAGCCTCTGCTACCAAAGTTTCACCAAACTGCAGCCCACAAAGTTGGTCAGCTGCAAGGAGTGCAGCAGATTTGGACAGATAAGGCACAACCTGGAGGAGCAAACGCTGCTCTGTGCAGACTCTCCTCCAATCACTGCAATAATGTGTTTTACAGAGAGCTGTCCATGCTCTAAGTCAGCTCAGATTTAAGAAGCCACATACTTCAAATGTCTCCAAGGAGCACTGAAATGAAAACTCAGTCACACTGCACTGTGACTACTGTGAAGCACTATTAAAGAGAAGCTAACATTTGCTTCCAATTACCCAGAGTATCTTTGAAAGACTTCAAATTGCCTCCAAAGTATTAAACAAATGTGTGTGTTTACTGTGTGCTTGTGCATGAAAAAGGAAAGTTATCTGACAACCATTTCCAAACACCAATATTTTACCAATATCATTATATTGACATAGAATGATGCTCCCTGGGCTTCAAACTGTGTTAAAAGGTAAAACTAGAATGCAGAGGTATGCCAAACACTGCTCTAGGAGACGCAGAATAAGTGCAAGTGATAAAGCTAAGATTTTATTCTCACATCTCCATTTTGTTCATAGCAGCTCACGTTGCCATTTTAGTCAAACCCTCCTGCCAAAAGGACCCAGAAAACAGGAAAGTTTGTGGCGAATGCAAGATGACATCCATAAATTTATGAACTAACTAGACTGATATTCAATGCAATGCCAAGTGTTTGCCAATCAACAGCCATGAGCATCAATCCCCCGTGAACAGCATTCCCATGCCACAGCCTCCCACCAGCAACAGGCAATGCCTTTTGCTGCTTAACTCCATGAGCACTGCAATCTGCCCTGATCAATGGTATCGATGGCCTGTGGGATCAGAATCCAGCAGCAGAGGACACTGGAGATGGCTGAGTGGTGAGGACAGCGCGGGGAATGCAGCACTCCAACAGGGTTGCTTAGCAATCCTGTGTGTGCCCATCCTTACGCTGCTGCCTACACCCAGGGAGGAGAGAGATTTCAACAGCAACCCAAATCCTGGGGAGGAGAAGCAGGAGGAGGAACTGCATGCAAAATAAATAATAAGTGCTCTGCCTTTTCTCTGTGATTTATGAAAATTTAACCTCCAGTTCTCTGTGGCAGCGTTGGAAGGAGGGAGGCAGTGGATGGTGCTGGGTGATCAAGGGAATGTCTTGCTTTCCCTGCTGGCAGCTCAGTGAGTTCAGTGCAAAGCTTACTGTGCCCAGAAAGAGACCTGAAAAGCAGCCTGCCCTGAGAATCAGAGAGCATAGGCACAGCCACACTCATTTGCAATCAATAATGGTTTTCTCTCTCTTTTTGTTGTAAAGTATCAGCAGAGAGTAAACTTCTCCCAGCTACCAGAAAGCTTTGCTGGGATCTCCACTCGGGATGGATTAATGACACCAGAGATTGATTTGAGGCACTGACAGCTGTGACAAATGAAACCCATCATATTTAAGGGCTGCAATGCCATATGCAAACATGACAGACAGGGCTTTGGAGCAGTGCTCTGGGATGTGAGAAGTGGCTCACACTGTGCCTGCAGATGGGGCAGAGGAGCCTGTGCTGCCTGAACCCTTAACCGGGAGATGCTGCTTAAATTTAGATAAAATGAGCTATATAACCTGCAGCCATTGCCTCTCACAGGAGAGACCTGAACACCTGAGAAATAGCAAGTGAACAGGTTGTTTAATTTTTTGGCTACCCTTCATATTAAGTCCTTCAATTAAAGATTTAATTCAGATTATTA
>NW_008659825.1:0-8011 GCF_000695815.1 Acanthisitta chloris | reverse complement strand
CTGATAATCACTAAAAGTGACCTGTAACGTGCATAACAATCTTTCAGTTTCTGTATTGTTCCCAAATACTCCCAAAAAAGGCTATGGGGACAAAAAACAGCTTCTCAGGTCCCTTTTCACAGGTTTCTGCTCAGCAACTTGCCTGCTTTGCTCAGAGTCACCACCTTCACCCCCCAGGACCCAGAGATTCCTAGCGAGGGCCAAGCAATGTTAGGGTGGATACAGCATCCCTCTGGAGCACACACAGGGGATGCCTCAAAGACTGAAAATCCCTCTGTGTCAAACCCTGTCAGAGCAGTTAGATCATGAACTAATAACTGTCAATCTCCATTTGTTTGCAATGCTGCAAAGAAAGCTTTCATAATTCTCTTAGAGATATAAAAGAGGCACTCTTTAAATGAAAGCATGTGGTAATGTTAGCTGCTGGTAAACCTCGAAGACAGTATTTATACAGCATCAGAAACATTTGCAAAGATGGAAAAGAAATGCCTTTGGGCTGCAAGACCTTAAAATCTACAATCCATATCCTGCAAACTTTGATGCCTCTGCCTAAACATGCTGCAGGGTCTGTGCCTGTCAGTATCGTGATCTCCCCAACAAGGTCACACTGTGCAAAAGAAGGTATGAAAATTTGACAGTGTATTATTATTCTTTTCCTTAAGGACTTTTTTTTTTTAATTGAGAAGAGGATATGACAGACCCAGAAACTCCAGTTTCCAGCTTGTACACAAGAAGCACAGCACAAGTTGCACGATAAAACACCTTGAAGCCCTTTCCAAAGCAGAAGGAAAGGTAACATTGCTGATTTATTGCAGAGGATCATGTTCTTTCAGGTACCAGGAGGGAAACCTGTCCCTGCATTTTAAGCATTAAAACCTCCTGGAAAACAAACCAGGCTCATGCCTATGTGGTCACTCTGTCACTGCTGGAGGTGGATAGGCAAAAGTGGTGCTGCTACATTAACAAGGTATTCACTCCAGATGCCAAGAGATCTCCCACCCCTGTAGGCCCAAACAAGCCTGTCCTGGAGAGAGAAAGTGGCTAACACTGTTTTGCTGCATAGCTGCATGGCCCTTGCAAAACAAGAGGTAAGACCAGCAGCATCCTACTGCATTTTTATGTACCTCAGTGACCTGAGAAGAACTTGCCAGTTCCATCATGCAAAGCCAAATGAGAGCTTCTTAAATCCCACCTGAATGTGAGAAGACTAACAATGCAGTAAGGAAGAGGAGGGAGAATGCTAGAGGGAAAACCCAATGCCCAGAGGGGTGGAGATATTCAACTCCAGATTACTTAACTGGCAAGAGAGGCCAGACAAACAGCCAAGTCTATCAAGGTTTCATGCCTCTAGCTGTACAAGGTATACATAATCCAAAATATTCACCACTGCTTTCACTGCTTGTCACACAGGGGTAATTCTCTGTACCCAAGGGCAGGCACAGAAATTGAGGTTGAGTTGAGCAGGATGACCAGCTCAGTCCTACACCTCCTGCTCCAGTCAGACACTACCAGGAGGACTCCCACATCAGGGTGTGCAGTGTTTAACAGGACATGGGAGATAAAGGTTCATCTCTGTTCTGGCTCTGGCAGGGACCAAAGTTAATGCACATCTCTGCCACTTCTCTCTACCTGCAGAACAGGGATAACTGTACTTAGCATCTTTTTCCTGCAGCTTGCAGAGTGCTTTTTAAAAAGAAGCAGGTGTGGAGAACTGCTGGTAGAAAGTACCATTAAAAAAAAAATAAAACCTCTAGATGAAAATCTAAAGTATAGCAAACTTACTAAAACAGGATGCAGCCTTTCAGCTACAATAACCCTGTAGTTTCTCTTCTCCCCTGAAGTTAAATTGAGGCAATTTTCATGAATACGTGAAATTGGCATCAAGAACTAAGAATGAGGAACAGTTTGTTTCTGCTTTGGAAATCCTTCTCTCTTGGCCTCTTTAGATTTCTTGCCAGTATCCAGCATCTTCTTCACTTTCAGTTTACCTTCAGTGTTATCACACACCCATTCTATGATCTATCATCCTCTTGAATACAAAAAAACATCAGTAATAATTCAGCCTTCATTTCAGGGTCACACAAAGGAGACTTCAGCTGCCCAACACAATGCAGCTGAGGACTCCAGATGATTCCCCTGTTGTCCTGCAGGTGCTGTTTCGATGAAACTAAATAAGTACCTGTCTAATGGAAGTGTTTCCAAGGAGCTGGAGAGACTGTGGACATGATGGTAGAAAGGGCACAAAATAAAATGACATCATCATAAGAGGGGGAAAAAAAACCCCAAGGAGGATCTGGAAGCTTTTCCTTTCAATGCAAGGCAGAATTCTACTGTGCTGAAAATACTGACTGGCTGCTTTCCCAGGTAAAACTCCATTGCTTGAAAGAAAGAGTCGATTACTACCTCAAGGAACCTCCCTGCTGAGGCAAGAAAGTTATTTCAGACAATGTGTTGAACCCTCTCCATGATTAGAAAAAGAGAAGGAAGATGTCTCTGTGTCAAGTCAACAGCTAAGGAAACACAGGAAGATTCAAGACCATTTTCCACCAGAGGCTGGTAAAGGGGAGACTCACATCCTCTGCTCTGGGCTGCTCCAGCTCCACTTCAAAGCAAAGCAACAGGAACCTGTTGCCATTAGCTAACCCCACTTGAGGACTTCTCCAAGGTCAATCTACCATTCCCCTGGTGACCAAAATCCTGGTGTCAGCAGAGAACTGCTAGTGCCCTTGAATCAATCACAGCAGATAGGGCTGTGAGCCCACCAAGGGACCCTGGTGAGAACCCCATCTTCCATCACCTAACACTCAGTTTTTGTTAAAGAGATGAAAAAGGCCTATTTTATCTGAGAGAAAAAAATATTTATATATGCACATGTATCTCTCTATAGTATGTGTATATCTAGAACCTAAATACACATGTACACATTTTACAGCTTCCAAAGAGGGATGACAGCATGTTTTCCTATAGTACTTCTGAAGAAGTTCAGCAGAGAAAATTTCATCTTGAAAGTAAGGAAAGGAAGAAAAACAAAAATAAGGGAGAGCTTTGCTCCTTATTATCGCTGAGGAACTTGACTATAGTGATGGGGAGATATAAAATCCTCAGACAGCAAAGCCCTGTTCTGGAAACCACAATATGCATAAAAAAATCCTACAAGGCCTTGTTAAATGTTCCTACCCTCCAGCCTGTACCTCCAGGGTGCAATTTCCAGGAGACAGAAAGATTTAATGTGCTTTGGTTAAAATAAACCCCTGGATTCTCACTACAGAGACTGTCATGACAGCATGTTCCTCTGGTTTATTATATTAATAAGCAGAGTCATTCAGCACTCAACATGATGTGGCTCCCTGACTTGCACGTGACTCTGTCCCCAAGCTGTGGCTATAGAGGCCTCCCCCTGCCCCTCCTTGCAAAACCACTTTGCTATTTTTAAGCAAAATAGCCACAGTTGCTTACAAACAAAGAGGCACAAGCAGCAGGTTGCCAGCTGCGTTGGGAGGCAGGGGCTGAATTCACACCAAACCAACTCCACTTTCTCCCCTGCTCCCTCCAGCTCCTTGGGATGCCAGTGATGCTCTCCAGTCCCAAACCCTCCATCCCACTCCCACCTCCATCTCCCCCCTGTGCACCCAAGGAGCAAGTTAAGCATCTCCTTTGCTGATTAAAGACAAATAAGAGTAGAAAACATAAGGCTATTAAAACAGTAAAGTCTAACCCATGATCAAACATCATGAAAAATAACACTGTCCTTGCCTGAAATCACACTGACTTTCCCTTCCCCTCTAATCACTGCTCCCTGCCTTTATTTCCCAGCTGGGAGAGGCATGTTCTGTTTCTGCACACAGGGCAGCACCACCTGCATGGCTCTGAAGATACCCCATACACAGTGCTGTTATTATCACCTTTTTGGGGTTGTTTGGCACAAGCACAAGCAGAAAGGAGATTGTGTCACTGCTGCTGTTACCCACAGGTACTCCATGCATGAGGACTCCAGCTGATTTTCTGCTCCCCTTCCCATAAAGGCTTTTTATTCTTTCCTCAAGCAGCCACCTCAGGAATAGGTTGTGCTGCAAAAGGTTTTATCCCATGTAAATGATGGATATTGTTTGTGCACTGATTATGTCAAACCCAGATGTTTAACTTTGCTAGGACTGCAATTATTTTAAAAGTAATTGTAAAAATAAATCGGAGAGAAAAATAACAGGAACTTTGCAGTTTGCCTTTTAAAACTAGAGCACTGCCAAGAGTGACCTGACCTCAGACAAGGCACATGTAGCCACTCCTTTTTTTAAAAAAAAAAAAAATAAAAAAAAAAATCAACTGAGCTTGTCCATGCATGGAAAACAGAGCACTCTGTAGGGTTCTGGGCACAAATGCATCCCAAAAGGTTCAGAATCTTGCCCAGTTACATCTTCCTCATTTGTCACCACCTGCTTAAGCTACCACAGCACCCAGATCTTCCCAGCAGCCAACCAACCATGCAGCACTGACATCAAACACACAGAACAGGCTCAACACAGTGCCCACATTGGCTCTCACCTCTCTTTTTCCCCAATAGGTTCAACTCCTCTCCACACAAAACTACCTGTATAGATCAAATATTTTTGATGGTACCCCCTTGGCAGCTGGAGCAACTGTTCCCCAGCCCTCCCTGCAGTTTCCCTGCTCCTCCTCCTCCTCTCCCTGGATTGCAGACAGATGCCAAGCCATGGAAGTTATTCTTTCATTTACAGCATCTGCTTCCTTGGCAGACTCCTCGGGCAATTATGTTCATAGCTTTAAAGCTGTCTCTAGCTCTGCTTCATGGGTTTGCTGCTTTTGGCTTGTAACAGTCTCTTCTCATCTTTCCTGTCCATCACACTGGCTGAATGTTGCTCTTAAAACACAGGAATTAGACCACTGGCATCTCCCTCTAATTAGAGCACAAATAAACAATACCCCACGTTGTTCTTTAAACACAAGCACTTTCCCAGCCATTTTCAGCAGGCCCTGGGCACTCTCTTGGTTTTGAAGCACCAACTGCTTGGAATCATTTGCAACCACTGACACAGCCTGGACAATTAAACCTCCACACAAACATAACAGGGGGTTTAATTCCTTTTTTTGGGGGGAGTGTTGCATTTCTGCTGGATGCCTCCTCTCACCAGCAGCACTGACTTCTTTTTCCTGCAGACAAAAAGGTAGAGAAATATCCACCCAGCACCTCGGAAATCTCTACCTGGTAGGCTTCTGGGTGAATAAGCTCTGTCACAAGGAAGGATGTAGCCCTTAAAAAAAGGAAGTGGTGGGAATCCATGAGCCCCAAACGTCCCCCAACACCATAAGAAGGATTTTGCATTTCCTGCCAGTGAAAGGCTGCAGATAAAAGGGGAGGGATGACAGAGGTCCTGCCTCTCATTGTCAGCCTGAAATGACTACCCCCTGGGATAAGAAGATAAGCTGATGATTGATCCTGTTTTGCTGATTCAAGCTGTCAACAACTCCTGGAGATCCCCACACCTGCTCAAGGATCTGCAGCTCATTTTGGATGAGCCGAGGCAAGGCCAGCACAGGTGACAAACTCCAGACACCACTGGCTGGCACAGGGTACCCATCGGTGACCTCTGAACAAGCACAACATGAGGTTTTCCAAGAAAAAATCCCAAACCACGTTGTTCCTAGGGCACAGAGTCAACGCCCACTATGTTGTGGGGTCTCACAACTTAGTGGCAGCGGAATAAATTTGGTGGAGTGCCAGAGTTATTTCAAGTGAACCAACTTCACACATCCTCAGGGGATGCTTCAGGGAAGCAGCACCTTGGCTGTGTCTCACCAGCAGAAACAGACTGCAAACTGTTCTGGACACACACCCAACCATGGCAGCTCCTGACCTCCCAAAACAGTCTCTCAGAGAAGAAGTGACAGCCTGGCTATTCCTCATTGCTTACTACTGTTACTGACTCAACACCTAGAGCACCATTAATTGGCCTGGCTTGTGAGAGTGTACATCCAAACTGGATGTTGCTCCTCTGTCTTGGGAGAGACCACAAGCCCTTGTCCAAATCCCTCCCAGGACCACCAGGAATGTCTCACACACCTCCAAACCTGGAGAATGTATGGCTACACCCAACAGCCATGATGGGGAAACCCACCGAGCGACACTTTTCCTTTGCTTTTAGCACAGACACAGCTTAAAC
The DNA here is from genome assembly GCF_000695815.1 of Acanthisitta chloris. Lineage (NCBI taxonomy): Eukaryota > Metazoa > Chordata > Aves > Passeriformes > Acanthisittidae > Acanthisitta > Acanthisitta chloris. Next base: position 1,835 of record NW_008659825.1, on the reverse strand, counting down.
CTTCTCTGGCTCTATGCAAATGCAGAGTCCTCACAGTGAAGAACAGAGGGACATGCACTTACTGATGGACAGACCAACACAAGTGGTGCAGCTGTGGCATTAGCAAGGACCGTGGCAGGAGCACAGCATTAGCTTCCAGCAGCAATCCTGTTCATTTAACCAGGCCATTGGCTTGAGCTAATGATGCCTGTGCTGGGCAGGTCAAAGGAGGAATTGTCTCCTCCCCTGGGCAGGAGAGAAGTTGGATGCTCTATCAGCTCTCCTCCCCAGTATCCAAGGCCCCATCTGGAGCACGGAGCAATCGGACCGAATATGGTGCTCCCTCAGCACAATGGGGACAGCAGAGCTGAGTTTTTTCACCACGTTAGCACTAACCTCCTGTCTACCCTCTCTGCTGCAGAGGTGCCCAGAGCCCTGCTGCAGAGTTCATGGAAAGCAATCACCCTAGGCACTCAGGGCATATTTATCCTTTTTGAAGGAATAAGCTCATAAAGGAAAAAAAAGTACAACAGATTTAAGCATTTAAATGCATTTCCATAACTGTTTGCAATGATTCCCAGGCAGCAGCCTTCATTAAACTGGAGCTGAGGCTGAGAGCACCAATTAGCAGGATTTAAAAAAAAAATGAAAAGAAAAAAAAAAGAAAAAAGAATGAAACCACTGCAGTTATCCCCCAATAAGAAATACAGGCTCAGCCTAATATTGTATGCCTGGCTTTGCTGGAAACAACAGCAGAATATTTGGGATGGATAGGCAGCTCTGTCCCCCCACGAGCCCCCCCCCGACCCCCGGGGCGCCCAGTGGCTGCTAGGGGAGGAAAGATGCAAAATATGGCAGTTCATCCTCACATCCACTGCCATAAGAGCAAGGAAAGAAAGAGAAATCCTGGCAAAGCACTGGTGGACACCTCCCTCTGTTCACCAACTCCCAGAGCAGCTGGAGGAAGAACACAGAGAGCTGCCCAGCAGGTCTCAGCAGTCACTCACACCCACTTTGGAAGATGTTTGAGGGACTTTAAAATCATATGGCAAATTAAAATGACTCTTTTTTTTTTTCCCCCTTCAGTCTGTATTTTGGCAAATCTTTTAGCTTTAAGCTGTGCAAAACAGTCCTACCAGCAGACCACGGCAGCACGGACCTGCTGCATCCCTGCTGTTCAACTCCTGCCGTGGGAACTGCTTTCCAAAGCAGTCAAATTATCTGGTTTTCCATCCCACAGACTCAACCTACAAAGCTTCCATATCAGCTTTGTCCAGTTTAGCCTCAGACTGGCCAGCAAAGACACTCACCAGTACAAAACACAAACCAACAGAAAAGATCAAATCATCTATTTAAAGGGTAAGCGCTATGGATTTTATTTTTTTTTTAATAAGAGCCATGAGCAATTATTTTTGAGCCCAGAGATCTCAACCGTTCATTTATCCTCAGAAGAAAAGTGGGAGAAAGGGGAAATGATTGCTTTTTCATTATTTGTCACACTGCCAGCACTCAAGCAAAGTCAAAGCACTGCCAGAAGATCTCCTTTGATCCAAATAACTATTATTCTCATAAACATTTCTACAGGGAGAAAACTCAAAACCCCAGTCCAATCTTTCCACTGTGATTCTAAAGATAAATATATAAATAACAAAAGAAATCCTCTTCCTGTACACATAAGTCTTTGCCATTCAAGCCAGGCACAAAAGCTTTTTAAAAAGAGATGTTTGTCAGGAGGGAACCAGAACTGGACCAGGAAAAAAAGTCAAGCTTGAAGATTCACATCATCAGCCCAACACTGTAACATCACTTGCAGTCAGTTAGAGAGATCAAAAAAAAATAATAAAAAAACTAAAATA
>NW_008659824.1:29073-69722 GCF_000695815.1 Acanthisitta chloris | reverse complement strand
CGCCGGGGAGAGGGGCAGAGATGCTGCTCTGCAGATGAACACACAAATTCACTCTCCTTGCTGGACCAATTTCCCTGGAGATTTTCCATCCTCCCCCCAGGAATCTCCACACTGGCTGGAGGGGGTGAGAGTGCTCTTATTTTTATTATTATTTTTTTTTTTCCTCTTAGCTTCTCTCCATCCATCCCCAAAGCACCCAATTAGCTCAGGGAGGATACTGGTCCTGCTGATGAGGTGACCACTCCTTAAGTAGCTAGAAAGATTGCTTTCAAATGACATCTTTTCCTAAACCTTTTGTGCTCAACCCTATAAGGATGCCGAATAAACGGGAAAGATTCCCAGCTGGTCCAGCAGCTTGGGAGGGTGATGGGGAGGGGGAGCCCCCTCTGCCCCCGCTCACCATTGGCTTGGCATTACGGCATTCTCCCCCGAGAGAATTCTCTCCTCCTCCTCTCCCAGCCCCCTCCGTGCCCACCCCTTCCTCGCTGATGCTGAGCAGGGCGATGGCACTCTGCTCACCGCGGTCCCCAACGCCGCTCGCCGAGCTCTGCCGCTGAGCATCTTCCCGCAGCATCTTCCCGCAGCATCTTCCCGCATCTCTCTGCTTTCCAGCCCGCAGTTTTTACATCCATGTTGTCTCTGCTGGGTTTTGCCCATTTCCTGCGGACTCTGACCGAGCCAGCACGGTGGATCATCTTTTTCCTCGATTCTTAGCCAAGATGTTTTTCTCTCCCTGAGAGCCCCGAGGGGCGTTGGTGTAGAGCAGATTATAATCCCAACCCGTTCCAGCCTAGGGGTTGGCTCTCCCAACCTTTTGGAAATTGCTGTTCACAAAACCCAGTTCTGCTCACTCTGGATCCTTACTACTTGCTGCTCATGGAAGAAGGGGTGCCTTGCAAAACCCCAGCTGCCAAGCTCACCCCTCCTGCCAAGAAGTCCCAGGACATGCACGACGAGAGGAGCAAGCTGGTCAATGAGTATGCGTGTCGGGTGCTGGAACTGCTGGGCATGGGGCATCGCCTCTTCGTGCCTCGGCTGCTCGCGGTGAGATCACCTTTACTTGCTGTTCCTTCCCTGGGGATTTGCCATCCTCCCTCCCAGCCCTGCCTCTGCCCCCAGGAGTCTCCACGCTGGATGGAGGGTGTGAGAGGGGGCTTGGTTTTTTTTCTTCTTGGCTTCTCATCATCCGTCTCGACAGCACTGAGTTAGCTCAGGAGGGCTGGATGCTGGTCCTGCTCATGGGGACCAGTGCCACTCCTTAACTAGCTGGAGGGATTGCCTTAGAAATGACATCTTTCCTTAAGCCTAATGCTTTTGTGCTCAGCTCTGTAACGATTCCAGATAAGCAGCATGCCCAGTTGACTTCTAGGGACTGATGCAAAGTGCATTAATGCTCAGCATTTCGCATTTTATGCTTGTCACATCAAAGGTTAGTTGGAAACATTTCGTCAGAAATCAAGCTGTCTTGATGTCTTTAATGCTTTAGGCTGTTTCTGTGTTTGATTTTGAACAGGCAGTTGACAGTATGTATGAAAGGTGAAAATAACCTGTGTGGAATGGTCTGGGAAATAAATAGTAGAGGGTGTTTTCATCCATCCCAGCAGATGCTGCCTGTGTGTGGAGTGGCCTGCAGTCGGTGGGGCATGTTAGGCACAGAGGACATGCTTTTATCATTCCTCCTGCTGTACAGAGCAGCCTCAAACCCACAAAATTGTGCCTAATCCAGGAGCCAGTACCTACTCCTGGTGATTCTCCTTGGGGATGTTGTAACTACACCTGCCTGCAGCTCAGAGGGACCCTTGGTCCATGGCCTGGGACACCAGAATGGCATTTTTGTGTGATCCATGACAGTCCTATTTTCCCATGGGATGGTGCCTTTATTTCCATTCCTTGTGCCCCCTGTGTTCTATGCAGTGACCTGTCTGGCATTTTGGTCATAGGACTGAAACCCTCCTCAGTGCTCTGCAGCACCCAGAAATACATGTGCTCTGCGTGTTGTAAGCTGTGCAGGGTTACAAACAAGGTGTGTGCTTGGAGCAGCATGTCCAGCACTGGGAGATGGCAGAGAAAAACCAAAAAGCCACTGCCTCTTGGATGCCTGTGAAGTGCAGGTGGATTGGGGGATCCACAGTCACTTGTAGGATGAGCCTAGTGGCTAATGACGTGTGGTTTGAGCTGTTGGGTGTGTGAGCTTTATTCCAGTTAGCTCCCAGTGTACCAACACACTCAGCCAGCCTATCTCCCATCCTGCTGCTGGTCTCCTGGGCAAGGACTGCCAAATCATTCTGAATTGTGCTGTGATGAGCTCTGAGGAAAGCAGAAACAAACCCACTAAGCTCTTTTTCACTTGACTTAATCAGCCTTTGTATCTGGCCCTCCAGATGGAGAACACCAGGAAATTTAGCATCCCTCATCTCCCAGGCTGCTTGGCTTTGCTGACTGACATAGTAGTGTTTATTTAAAGAGAAAGAAAGAGGGTGAAAAAGGCAAAATAATACAAATAGTGCTTGTGTTTTTAGAGAGACTTGTGGAGTCAAGGCGATTCCCTGTCAGGTTTTATTAGCTGAATATACCTCTCCTGACATCCATCCCTTTTGACATATCTCCTTCTCATAAAGGGGAGACTGTGTTCCTGATGATTTTTGGTTTTAATCATAAATCTCTGAGGACCAAGACATTTGTACTTGAATCAGAACTGAAGATACTTCAGAACCTCAGTGTTTCATCAAATTAAGAATTATATATTTTTTAATGTGCATAAGCTTCTCTCTCTGCTGTGCTTCTGGGAATAAGTGCCTGGGGGGGCAGAATATGTGCTACTGTGGTGTTATGTGAGAAATATCACCTTTTTGCCAGGCTTAGAAAAATGCCACTCACTTCCTCACTGCATCAGCTGATTGCACTGATGGGTGAGTGGAACTGGTTCTGGGGTTTATCCCCTGGGGGATGACCAGGGGTGGGTGAAGCCTGGGAGGTTTTTCTTCCCCACATTGATCAGTGTTTGATGTGGCAGGATGAACTTTGCCTTTCAGTCTGGAGCTGTGTATGCAGGCAGGGGTGAGGTGCTGGGCAGAGGATGCTGCTGGGTGTACCCAGGATTAGTGCCATGCTCACAGATGCCAACTCAGCACACACAGACCTGGAGCTGCTGCTTCTCCATGAGGCTTTGGTGCCAAACAGTGTTTTACAGAGAGTGTGAATTTGATGTAGGGCAAAATGTGTTTGATAACGTAGCTGGACACAAGAGGTAAAGATAAGAGCTCAAGAGGTAAAGGAGTGACTTGGTGTATTGTCCTGGAAGTGTGTGCTGTGTCCTGTAGCAGTGTAGCTTTAGCCACTGAACTTTCCCAGGCTGGAGCTCAGCTTTCTCCAGCAGAGGAGGTCAGGATCATCCTCCTGGAGTCTCTGAGCAGTGTCAGGGCTGTGGCTCGTGGCTGAGCACAGAGCCAAGTCGTGCCCAGCAGCACTGCAGTCTGGGTGCTGCCAGGGCAAGGAGAAACAGCTCAGAAACAGCTCCTGTGCCTTGATTTTATACTTTTTAAGACATTAAAACCATCTCTGTGTGTTATAGACATGAAATAGAGAGAAACAGATGCTTTGATTTTATATATAAAAAGATTATGTTCTGAAAAATTGCTGTGAGGATACTTTGGAACATTGTGAATCTCCAAAAAAGCAAATTGAATAGTGGAGCAGAGCACAGCCAAATTCTGTTCAGCCTTTAACTTGGCCTTGTCCACACATGTTCATTAAAGTGTAAACCAGGCAGTTTATGCTCACTGACATTCTACAGAAAATCTAAATATACACATGGAATCCTGTGGAAATTAGTGATTTTTATCTGTTTGTAGGAAGGAGGAAGAATTATATTAAGGAAGTCTAGTGTGGTTGGTCCAGAATTTCTTCTGTTGTGTTAGTTCCCAGGTGGGAATAGGAGTTTTAGTTGATATAGTCAGTATTAAATGAAGCTGCAGAATTAATAATTGAAGACAGAGAATTTAAATTAAAGGGAGAAAAAAAAAAAGCCAAGGCTTTGCCCTTTGTCTTAATCACAGTTTCCTAAATATTTGGGAGAAAGTCGTAGTAACATTATTTACTTCTTACAAAATTAGCATAATTTGTCTCTCAGATTCTCTTCCTGTTTTGTGAACATTGGTGGGTTTTTTTCCAGACTTTTCCTTTTAGATTTGAAAGCTTTGCTAATACTTGTGGGAAAGGCCTTTCCCTTAGTTTCAGCTCATCCATATAAGAGAATTTTATGAATCTATTGAAACACTTAAGCAATGTGGAAAGGACATTTGAGGACAGATTTAGTCAAACCCTAGAAGGGCAAACTGAGCCTTTTGGTCATAGTTCTCACTGAGTTTCCTTGTTTGCCTGGTTTAAAAATAGATTTTAACCAAAAATTTGTTTCTTTAAAAATTATACCCATAAGAATAAAAAATATCCTGAAGTCCCCAAGTGGCCAGAAATGCAATGCACCTGCCTAATGAGTTATAATTAATGTTATTGTTAATTATTTGCTCATTAACCTTACCAGATGGTTTAGTGGAATCAGTTGTTGATGAGTTCCATGAACTGAGTGACATGAACCAACAGATTTACACATCTCTGCCTGTCAAACAGCTGACAAAAGGGCCTGGAGATGTCTTTATGAGTTATTGATTACAGTCACAAAATGTCAAGAAATGTGAATCTTTGGCTGCCAAAATTTCTGTGTTTAAATTTTATTCTCTCCTGTGCATGTCTCTGTATCCTCACATTGGTTTGATGTTGTTTCTGGTGTTCTTAGAGAGCACCTAGAGAGGTTAGTTAGCAGGAAACAGACTAAGTACTCAATTAGACTCAGTTAGAATACAAACTTTTCAGGACTGAGAACTCAAAATTGCCAGCACTTAAAATTAATAAGAGTAATTTGTTGAGGAGTTCTGCTTGAATTCCTCATACAGTATTTATTGTATGAGGAATTCAATCAGAAGCCTAAGAGAATTCAACCTGACTTCAAATGTTTTGTACAAAGTTGCTGTTTTTCTGACATATTTCCCTTAGAGTTTTTTTGTTTTATTATTTTAAATGAAGTGCTATGGACATAAAGGGTAAATGCATCTGTGTTTCTGAAGTTTGGCAGGTCAATTTGTGGTTGGTTATTATGTTTTTCTAAGTTCTTTTCTCCTCTGATTAAAAAAAAAAATCCCAAAACTCTTACTGCATTATGTTAATTTAAGAAAAACAGATGAAATACAAAGTTGAAGTACCAATGTCTAGTCAGGACCTCTAGGAACAATCCATACTTCAAATTCATATGGAAGTTTGTTACTGGATGTCAGAGAGGAAGTTGTTAGAATGTAAAAATCCTAACAAAATGCTCAAACTTTGGCAAAAAAATAATGTTTGCTTTGTGCTGGAAGCAAAACAAAATGCTCAAACTTTGGCAAAAAATTAGTGTTTGCTTTGTGCTGGAAGCAGCTGTCCAGGAGTCTGGTTTGCAAACACCCTCAAGTGTGGCCAAAGCATTCCTGACCTCAGTGAAACTGGTTCAGGAGTGTGATTTGGCCACAGTGGGGCTGAATCATTGGACACCAACTGCCCTGTCTTTCTGTCAACACTGCATCAGTCTTGTCTGATTGAGCCTCAGCCAAGTGCTGCTCCTGCCAGATTTTCGTGGACAGGATCAGATGTGATGGTTTGTAAAGCTGAACATCTCTCAGCAGCTCCTGAAGGCAGGTTTGCCTGCATCCCTGCAGGGAGGAGCCAGCAGCTGCCTTGGCTGGGAGTGAAGGGAGGATCAGATAGATCTTGGGAGAGCTCTGAGGAAAGGAAGAGAGCTGGAGAGGGACTTTGGACAAGGGCATGGAGGGACAGGACACAGGGAATGGCTTCCCACTGCCAGAGGGCAGGGATGGATGAGGGATGAGGAAGAAATTCTTCCCTGTGAGGGTGCTGAGGTACAGACACAGGTTTCCCAGAGAAGCTGTGGCTGCTCCATCCCTAGGAGTGTTCCAGGCCAGGCTGGATGGGCTTGGAGCAGCCTGGGCTGGTGGGAGGTGTCCCTGCCCATGCATCAAGATGAACTTTAAGGTCCCTTCCCAACCCACACCATTCTGGGGTTCTATGATTTTGAGTGGATAACAACATAGTTAAGAATCAAACTTTGAACCTATGTGTATGTAACATACCTACTGCATAAAATGAGGCAAAAATAGGCACAGAATGGATGTTACTCTGAGATGGCAAAGGATGCACACATGCAAGTGGTGGTGGTGGTACCTGAGCAAGTAATTCAGCAGTTAACCTGAACCAGAGGTGCCTGTGCTGCTCTTGAGGTGTTTGCAGTAATAGAGCATTACACAGCATTGGTCTCCACCATACTACAGCAAATATTGATACAGTTTTCTTTACTCTTTCTGGGTTAAAAACATTGAAATGCACATTTTTGAGATCCTAAATGTCTTCTCAAGGGAGCTGGAGAGGGACTCTGTTAGGAGTTGCAGTGACAGGACAAGGGGTAACAGGTTCAGATTGAAGGAGGGCAAATTTAGATCAGACATTAGGGAAGAAGTTTTCCCTGTTGTGGTGGTGAGACACTGTCCCAGGTTGCCCAGGGAGGCTGTGGCTGCCCCAACCCTGGCAGTGTTCACAGCCAGGTTGGATGAGCCTTGAGCAACCTGCTCTGCTGGGAGGTGTCCCTGCCCAGGGCAGGGGTTGGGGCTGGATCATCTCTAAGCTCCATTCCAACCCCTAAAATTCTCTGATTCTCTGGACATTCAGTTTCTGTGAGCCATTTGCAGGAACTATCCCAAGGCTTGGGATTTAGTCACTGCTGAATCTCTGAACCTCTTGGTGCAGACCTGAGTAACTCCCAGGACGAATTCATTTGTCCCTACGAGTCACGTTGCTCAGTCAGTGGCAGAACTGGCTTAATGCTGAATGTGTAACATTTTCTGACCTGTTAGGCTTGATACCACACTGAGAGGTGCAGGATAATGGGAGAGGGAGAAAGAAGCATGTGAAACATTTTCTGGCACAGTGTTCTATGAGAAATTGTGTCACAGACATTGGCACATTGACTTGCTGATGCCTCCTATGAGTCATAAGCATTTCTGTTTCTGCTCTTCATGTCGGTGACCATGATATATGTATTTTATATCTACATTCTCTAAGGCAGCAGTGAGAATCAGCAATGCTCTAATGCATGAGCTCTCTACAAACTACTATAATTTCTCCTAGGTTTTTGTTGTTTGCTTGGGTTTTATTTTTGTTTTCACTGACATCTTGACAGGCTGAGCCTTTCTTACCCAGCTGGTGTAGAAGGATAAAATCCATTCCCATTTGGGATCCTTTGTCTTGCCCTGTCTGGGATTCCTGGGATGGGCTGTAGCCTCTGTGCTGTTATATGAGGCAGGGTTAGAGAGCTGATTTCTAGGAGAAGGATTTGAAGCTAATATGAATATTGGTGCTTTGGAATACATCCAGTAAATGACAAATCCAGTACAAGTGTGACTGCGTGTTCCCAGGGTTTACTGTAGCTCCCTGTGTTCCATTGCAGACCTCCAAAGAGGACCTTCTACAAGCTGATTTTGAAGGAGCTTTAAAATTCTTCAGGGTTCAGCTGCCCAAGAGGTACAGAGCTGAGGAGAACGCCAGGAGACTCATGGAACAAGCTTGCAACATTAAGGTAAGGATGGTCTTCACTGCCTCTCCTCCACCCAGGGGTTTGTGCAGGGAAAGCAAAAGGCAACATTAAGAATGGCAATGATGTATGGAAAGCAAAGCAAACAAATCGTTAGTTTGTTACTTTTTGTATGTGTTTGCATACTGATGCACACATTTCTGTGCACACCTTTTGTGTTTAAAGAAAGTGAAGCTCTGAGCTTTGCCTTCTTTGTCTCCTTGGGTACAGGCTAATAATTAGAGATGGAAAACTGATGTGTTATCAACAAACTGAATTCTCAGAAGTTGCTAATTCATTAACTGTTTTACAAGCAGGGATGGCACTAAATCACTGTATGATAATCATGCAACCAAAGCTCAAATATTGTTTGTTTTGCTCAGAAGATATTTATTGCTCAGTGCTGCTGAATAATACAGGTGGATTGGGGTAAAATTTGGTTTTGTTTGTGTATCAAACTTACCAAGACACAATCTGTTTGTATATTCTACCCAAGGCTGTGCTGTCCAAGGTCAGGCTGCTCTGAACATTTGGACCACAAGTATTGGGCTTGTTATGAGCAGTGACACATTAGAGGAGTCTGACTGTAAGTTTGTGAAGATGGAAATCTGTTTAAAATGGCTGCAGAGGTTCAGAAAGCTGTCTGGGATTTTGTTTGGTTGGAATCTGCTTAGTTAAACATTTGATCTTGGAGGAAAAGTGGCTCTGTTATTTCTTGGAGTGTGAGCACTGGTGGGAAATGCATGTTTGGTGTGGGCTGAGATCCCAGCAGGAAAAATATTCCTCTAACCCTGCCTCTTTTTCTCTCTCTGTGTATTTATTAATTTCCCTTGTGCTGCTTAATTTCACTGTTTATTAAGCAAGGGCTTTTCCCCTTCTGGTTCAAACACTCACCTTATGGAAGAATAGGTCTCCCCATACCGATGTTTATTCCAGTCATTAAAAAAGAAGATCCATGCAAAGGTTTTGGTAAAATTGGACTTGGATTTCAACTACTATAAGAGAGTATTTGGGAGTACAAGGCTGCAGTTGGATGTTTAGTATTTAATCCTCTGCTCTGTTACTGAAAATGAGTCCTTTAAGCACTTACCAAGTCCAGGAGAATCATCTTTATGTTGTTTACACTGTGTGTATTTTCTGATGGGAGGTTAAAACACATGTCCTTGTGGTACTTTTTGGCAGAGGTATTTGTCCATTTTCTCGTGCCTACCTTTCCCCTTCTCCCATGTAATGTGCTGTGTGCCACATGCTGCTCTTTTCACAGTCCTCACTGTGTCTCTTGGGTTCCTTTCAGCTGATGACAATAAACACTTTTTGTCCTCTTTAGGAGGGACAGGATCACGTTGCCCAAGGCAGTTCTGGAATCTCCATCTGTGGAGTTACTCAGAACACAGATTGCCCTGAGCAAGCTGCTCTGGGTCACCTTCCTTCATGAGGTGGTTCAGATGAGATGTTCTCCAGAGGTCACTGCCACCTCAACTAATCCATGGTTCTATAGTTAGCTGTTATCATCATGGGGTTTATTTACAGGTTCATTTACAGGTGTTAATAATTGCAGGAGTTGACATGCTCAAAATTACAGTCTTGATAATCATCACTGCAAGAGTCCCAGGGAGTGCAGAGGTTATGTGAAGAGGAGTTGTGTGTCTGGTTGAATGTAGCAAAACTTGTTCTACTAAAAAACCAAAACAAACCAGACCCTTAAACATGATTTTTGTGCTTTATAAATGAGGCTCTGTGTGTCTTTCCACTGCTTCTGGCCTGTGTTAGTATTTGTAAACTCAACACCAGATGTTTTCAGAGCAAGTATCACACAGTAAGTGCCAGGAAGGATTTTCTGTAGGTTCCTAAACTAATTACTGAGCCACAAAAACCTGAAAACAGAGCTGTGGCATGGCCAGGCTTCATAGCCTGACTGTATCTTTCCCAGTGGTCCTTTTCATTTTATTCCCACATAACTGCAGAACAAAACAGGAGTTTAACATGGAATAAAAATCCACCTCTCCTTGCTGCTGTTTTTTTTGCCTTCATCTCTAGCTGAGCTAGTTCTAGTTGTAGGAAGGCAAATTCAAAACTACTTGGTATTTTTTCTCCTTATTTTCCTAACTTTTCAGTTTGACTCATGACTTCAGGTGCTGCACTGGAAATGGTTTTACCATCCTATTTTGAAAACAAAAAGGATTAGCATCAATATCTCCCTCCAGAACAGCTTGGATTGTCTTTGGTGGCTGCTCACCAGGGCTGGATTTCCATCATTTACCAGGAAGGAAATCACTGGGAGCAAAGTCAGTGGAACTAGAAATAGTTGTAGTATTTTCCAGCAGGTGGTCATTGGGGAGTATTGAATTTTGAACTAGTTCATACTGTGAAATAACGTGGCCTAAGAAACTTGGATTTCTAATCACAGAACAATTACCAATACTTTTTACACTCGTGCTTTGGGGAAAGAATATTTTTTCTTTCCTAAGTTTTCTGTTGTTACAAGGGATTTCAGCAGTTTTTCTGTGTCTGCCAGCCCAGGTTGATAAATGGATGGATCAAGAACGAGTCTGTTCTAGATTAAAGAAAGCTTAATTAGATTTAAAAATAGCTTAATGATGCTATTTTATGAAAACAACTGACAATAGCCACAAAATCTGCCTCAGTTGCCTTTTGCATCTTGTAATGCAATTCCTCTTGTAGAGAGTTGTGTGTCCTAAAGGACTTGTAATGGCCTTTGATTTTAATAGAGGAAGCCTAACCCCTCTGCTCTTACACTCTTCAGGCAGGTGAGGTGTAGGACAGGATAAAGTAAGTCTCACTGGGAGATTTTCTCCATATGAAAATTTCCTGGATCATCTGTTTTCAAGGGATTTCAGGGCGTTGTGCCCATTTCTCCAGGACTGTCCTGTGCATTTGGAAAAGGAGCAGAATTGATGTTCTCAGTGTGTTCCATTTGCTGCTCTGGAAGTGCCACAGGATTAAATGTGACAGACAGGTAGGTGGGGAGATCCTTGGAAGTTACCTGTGCCCAGTGAAGGTGATGGGAACACATGGAATGGATATCCAGGGACCTGCATGGGAGATTGTTGTGTTTTACCTGGCTCAGGGACTGCAGTGACTCCTGACATCATCTTTCACCATCACCAGTGGCAGGAAAGACCTGGAATACTGAAGCTCCTCTAAGAGAAGCCTGGAAGGGCTCGTGGAGGAAATCAGGCTCCCCTGCAGCCCCAGCAGTGTTAGGGGGTGGCAGCTCACAGCACCTTCAGTCAGAGGAGCAAAGGGCCCAGGTTAAAAACAGTGTTTTTTCCAATGCAGAGCAAACACACACACTTTTTTGTCACCTGTCACTGTTCTGACAAGGCTGCTGATCCCACCTGGGTGCAGAACTGGAGCAGGCACCAGGGCCTATGGCACATGGAGAACAGCAGACCTAAGAAGAACTGGCTAAGGGAGCAGGAGCTGTGCTGAGCTTTTTCTCCTTTCACTATTATTCTCTGTGGAGTATTAAAGCAGATTGCCTTTGTAATGTTGCTGTTTAAGTGTTTTAATGCAAAGTGGTGATTTGAAGCTCACACCTCAGTGATATGGGTGACTGACTTTATTCACACCTCTGGTGCTGTTTTGTCTGGAAGTGATTTTTGCAGGCATGGTTTAGCAGGGAATTGTGTATTGATTTATGGGAGTTCCAATGGATAGGAGTAAAAATAACTTGCTCTCTCTCTTCTCTCTTGAGCATTCTGTCTCTTTGTGCTTATCTGTATATATGTGTATTTATCCAGATACTTGAGCCTTTTTGGGAGGTGGTAAGACAACACAAATGCAACAGAAAAGCAGGAGATAACTGCAGGAAGGCCCTGAAACTGCACCTTAAGCCTTTTATTCCTTCAGTTCTACCAGCAGTGTATCTAATTAATCTTCCAATACAAAGGACAGGGGAAAAACTGCTCATTTATCAACTTCTCAAGAAAAAGCCGAAGCAAATTGAAAAGGATTGAGTTTGGGTCTGTAGAAACCCCTGCCATGGCTGTATGCAATTCCTTATTAGAAGCCAATGATCAATTCCCCTTATTATGCCCGTGCTGTTATCTCTGAAGTGCAGATCCAATTGTCCTTGTGAGGAGGGTCATGTTTTTTAATGCCTGCTCTGTTTGCAGCTCCAGCTCCTCCTTCCTGCTCAGCATTGTGGTGTAGGGCAGCAAAATGAACCAGCAGCTGGAAATCAGGCTGAAGTGCCTGCAGTGGGGTTGGACATCAAATTGGAAGCTTGGTAATAAGTGTTAACAATGTAGAAAGGGATGTTGGTAATTTAAAACAACAGTTTCAGCTCGAAATACTTATTTGTTTGAACTTATAATATTATTTATTATCCCACTTAGCAGGTATGTTGCCTGGTACTGAGGTTAGATTATCATGATGTTTAGCAATAACAAAACTGTTCAGTTGTTTTATTTTGTTTGGTTTGTTTGGGTTGTTTGTTGTTTTTTTTCATTGGCATTGTAAGTGACATCAGGAATATTGTTCATTTTTTTGTCAATAGGAAAGAAATAGGATTTTATTACTATTAAAGAGAATCACAGTTTAAATATAATCACAGCAATTGTATTGCAGCACACGTCATGACGGGGTTTGCCCAGATTATTAGTGGTTTAATTCAGCAAGGTGAGGGGACATATCACAGTATCATAGTATGTTAAGGGGTTGGGATGGAGCTTAGAGATGATCCAGCCCCAACCCCTGCCCTGGGCAGGGACACCTCCCACCAGAGCAGGTTGCTCAAGGCTCATCCAGCCTGGAATGAACACTGAAAGCTGCTCCAGGGTCCAGCAGGTCACCTAAAGCTGTTCTGTTCCCCCTGGTGCCATCAGGAGTCAGGGCTTGCCAAGATGACAGATGTTTTCCTGTTCAGAATGGAAGCAGGAAAACACACTCAGAAGGTCTTTTGGCTTAAGCTTCTCAAATCTGGCGCTTTCCCCCGGATGAATATCAGCTCCTTTCCATCCCTGATTCTCAAAATAGTACAGAGAGCAAGAGATGAAGGTGGTAAGGAGTCACACTGTTTGACAGCTCTGTCTTCTGGCATCTTTGCCACAATTTGTCTAAAATAACTCAGCTCCAGGAGTAGGATGAAGCAAAAAATTTTCCCAAGCTGAACTGGACACACTTGAATCCAAAAATGTTTCCCAAGCTGAACTGGACACACTTGACTGCCAGATGCAGGTTGGCTGGAGCATTGACTAACCTCCTCTAAGGTGACATGTTAAAATGTCTTACAGAAAGTTGTCTGCTTCCAGTGGTCTGTATGTGGAGCAGTAGCAGAGTGTCTGCAGTTGCTGTTGTCAGCACAGTACTCCTCTGTTGTTCTTTAGAAGAGAATGTCTAAACTCTCTCCTCCTTTGGAGAGAACACAGCCAGTAACATTTTTCTGAGGGTGCCTTGAGTTTGCCCATGGGAAAGCCTGTGGTGGTGGTGCCTGGCAGGTTTGCAGTACCTCTTGTTCTCACAGTAAGATGATGTCCTTTTTGAAGACACTTCTGTGATGCAAAAGAGGCTGTAGAGGGAGAAGAAACTATATCCCAGGGTCAGCACTTACAACCAAGATTAAAAGGAACAAACCTACAGGCTACCTACAGCCTTGTTTTGTAGAGACAGACTTGTAGGTAAAATTCCAGAGGAGGTCACCAAGATGATCAGAGGGATGGAACACCTCTGCTATGAGGAAAGGCTGAGAGAATTGGGATTGTTCAGCCTAGAGAAGAGAAAGCTCCGGGGTGACCCCATAATTGTGGCCTTCCAGTGCCTGAAGGGCCTACAAGAAAGATGGAGAGAGACTATTTACAAGGGCCTGGAGTGACAGAACACAGGGAATGGCTTCAGACTGACAGAGAGTAGGGTTAGATTGGATGTTAGGAAGGAATTCTTGGCTGTGAGGATGGTGGGGCACTGGCACAGGTTGCCCAGAGCAGCTGTGGCTGCTCCATCCCTGGGAGTGTTCCAGGCCAGGTTGGATGAGGCTTGGAGCAGCCTGGGCTGGTGGAAGGGGTCCCTGCCCATGGATGATCTTTGAGGTCCTTTCCAACCCAAACCATTCCATGATTCTGTTCTAAGATTCTGGTTACAGAAAGCTCCAGTAACCCAGAGCTAATGGCTAATGCACATAGTTAGTGGTTTGGGGAAAAAAGCAATGATTCACTCTCAGTGTAGCACAGAGAACACTTGGGATGAGACATTTGTTTCATTTCATTTGTTTTTTTGACAAACGAAAAGAGGTGACAAATCCTGAAGCTCTGTGCTATCCTGAGCCCTGAAGTTAAGCTTTTAAAAATAATTGGGAGGAGAAAGAAAAGAAAAGGCAAAGCCTAACAATGTTCCCTTTTTCCCCCAGGGCTTTTGCACATAAACAAAGAAGAGGCACTGGGGACAGTGTCTTCATGCATTTTCACTGGTGTTTGATTTCTCAGGCACCTGCAGTTGGATTTCTCTGCTTTGAAAATGAGCTAACAAACAAAACTAAGTATAGAAAGGTGATGTCTGCACATTGGAAACGCAGAGCTCTGCAGGGACAGCAGCCTTTAGAGCTGAAGGCCCTATTAATAACCTCCCATTACAAACCCCAGGCATTGTTTTTGCCACTATTGATACTGTTTGAAGTCAAATTCAGCGAGGAGGTGCTTGGCTGTTCTCTAAGCAGTGTGGAGCTGCTGGAGCAGGAGTGGAGCTGGAGCAGGAGTGGAATTGGATATTTCATATTCACATCTTTAGCATCTCCTGTTCCCTTTGCTTCAGGATTCTCTGGTTTCCTGCAGTTAATTGCTTTTATTTTTGCAGTATTGTAGCCTTGTTCCTCTGTGGAGAATGAGGAGTGTGGTAAACACGGGGTTAAATAGTTTCTGGTGTTAGATTTGGTTGTGTTTGGGCAGAAATAGATTCCATCAGGCTGGTGAACAGAGGTGAAGAGCTGCATGCCAGAGGCTTTGGAGAATCCAGGTAAAGTGCTCTTTGGAAACATCCCAGTTAATTCATCTCCATTTGTAGAGGTGTTTCATTCTGTTTAAGAGCAGTAATGTGCCAGTTCACTCTTCCACAGATTTGTAAATAGTGTTTGGCAGTTCCATGTTGCTGAAGTCTGAAATAATTCCTCTGTAAGTGATTATTTTTCATGCAATACTGTAAATCCCTGGGCATGGAGGTGTCAGCCCATCTCCATGTCAGCCTCTGTCTGCAGAAGTTCACTGCTGTTAGAGCTGTTTGAGTTGTGCACCCACAGCCCCACAGGGGTACTGATGTGTTGTGGAAGCTGTGAGAGGGTTGATGGGTTCCTTCTCCTCTTTGCTCTCACCTTTCCACCCTCCTTATCTCTGCAACGAAGTCTTAAAGGCTAGGAAGTTCAAAAACATTGTTGGGGTCTGTGTGCTGGGAGGCCTTGACCATGTACCTCATTGTTCTATTCAACTGTTCAAGCAGCAGGTGGTTTGGGGGTCCTCATTTTATTATCCTGTTTATTATTCTTTCAACTTCCTTAGCTTAATTAATACAGTCTTCCTGGACAGCAATTCTTCACCAAAATTTGATTCTGCAAGTCAGTCAAAAGCCATGAACAAACCAAAATATGTCATATCCAAGTAATTAATCATTGTAGTGCTCAGTATAGATGCAGAAATCAGATGAGGGATGGTTTACAGGGGCACAGAGTGACAGGACAAGGGGGAATGGCTTCAAACTGAAGGGAGTAGATTTAGGTTGGATTCTAGGAAGAAATTCTTCCCTGTGAGGTGCTGAGGCATTGGCACAGGCTGCTCAGGGAAGCTGTGGCTGCTGGAAGTGTCTAAGGCCTGGTTGGATGTGGCTTGGAGCAACCTGGACTGGTGGAAGGATTGCTGCTGGAAGGGTCTAAGGCCTGGTTGGATGTGGCTTGGAGCAACCTGGACTGGTGGAAGGAGTCCCTGCCCATGGCAAAGGTTGGAACGAGATGAGCTTTAAGGTCCCTTCCAACCCAACCCATTCTGGGATTCTGTGATAATAATCTCCTAAATCTGGAAGTATATTCCAAATTCAGTGTGCACACACGGCTCAGGACCAGAGACAGCGTGGCAGGTTGAGTCACCCAGTTACTGTGACAACAGAGCTGCAAAATCTTCAGCTTCAACAGTCCCCCAGCCTAGCTGTGTCTGCACATGGGACCAGCCTGGAGAGTTCTCTTCCCTGAGTCAGAAATAGGTTTATGTTCTCTAACCACAATACGCTGTGGTTGATGTAGCTTGGAGAGGCTCAAGGCTTAAGGCCTCGACCCGTGGGAAAAAAAAATTAACCTGTAGCTAAAGTTCTTCACCGAGACAAGTGATTGTCTGAACAGCTCTTCTTTTAATCTCAGAAATCCTCTGGTTAACCCATGGCTTAGAGCACAGGATCAATGACCTTATCGTGCATCCTCACCAGGAACAATTTGAGACAGCCTGGGTAAGCCACCTGATGTGCCACTGGGACAATCCCTCTTACACAGCAGGGAATATTGATCCCATTCCAGCGAGTCAGGAGCAGTGGAAAGAATTGGAAAAGATCAGGGCTCTGCCTAAGGAGGATGCTGTGCTCCATGTGCTCCCCCAGGCACCTGTTGCAGTAACACCTTCTCCATCTGAGAAACTGCTTTCCCCACTTCAGGCTCTTTTCTTTTCCCACTCTCAATGACACATGAAAAAGTTATTGTCAGGCTGTTCCTTTTGATGACTCTGCAATCTACCAGACCTGTCAGAAACAAGAAAAAAAAACCATCACCTTGTCACTGCTGCATTACTTTCAAGTGTTAAATAGTCCTGAAAAGACTAAGTGTGATGTCTTTCCTTGTGAGCTAGAAATGAAAGGTATTCTCTCACTGAAAGGAGCTTATTTTGGTGCCTGCAGAATATACATCCCAGCACAGAGTTTTCTTCATTCCAGCTGCACATCTGGACCATCATAGTCACATAGACCTGTATGGACACAAATCCTGTTGCTTTTAGTAGCAGCAGGAAGCTCAGAGGCAAATTTGGCCCCCATTTCTCTTATAGTGCAAAGTGAAATGTAGTTTTGTGCTGTAATGAACTTCAAGAGAACTTGCTTGGTTTTTTCCTCTTCTAAGCACAATGTGAAGCAGAGCCTGTTCCTTTTGGAGGAAGGACATGAGGTAAAAAAGCAGCATCTTCACAGAGTCATAGAATCATCAAGGCTGGAAGAGACCTTTAAGATCATTGAGTCCAACCATTAACCTGTCACTGCTGTGACCCCTAACCCAGATCCTCCAGCACCAGGTCCAGGTGCCTCTTAAACACCTCCAGGGATGGTGACTGCACCACCTCCCTGGACAATCTGTTCCAATGCCTTGGGACAGTTTGTTTCCCAGGGCTTTGACAGGGGGTTCTGCAAAGGCAATGCAGGGAGATTGTTTTTGTAATGTGGTTTTTTGCTCTGCCCTGAGATGCACCAGAGCCATTCTTCTCCAGCCAGTGTGGCAAACCCAAGCACTTCAGGCCTCGACAGAGTCCCTCCTGGTCAGGACTGGGGGTGTGAAGGGGAAGGAGGTGCTGCCTGGACTTGGTAACACTTAAAATTTCCCTCTCCTGCTCTCTGACAGCTGAGGAACTCCCAGCCTGAAGCCAAAGGGCTCATCCCAAGCACTGCACTAATTGCAGAGGGGAATTGGGAGCATGGCTGGTCGTGGGCTGTGCCAGAGTCCATCTCACACTCTGCTGCTCTCATCCATCTCTCTCCCCCAGGCAGCTCCTCCTCGGGAAGTGGCTGAGGCCCTAATGGCTGGAGCAAGCAGAAAAGGAGCAGCACAGTTATAGATCCAGGGCTGGGAGCTCACCCAGGGACTTGTTAGGAATCCTGGCTCCCCTGGGAAGAGCCAAGAGTCCCTCTCTATTTTCCTTCCATCCTTTATTGTACATCCACAGTGCCAGTAACCATCCTGTGTGGTGGAAGGGCTTTGCCACATGCAGTGTTTGCAGGCTGCCTGTTTAAACAAGGAACTCTTTACCTCTTTGGCTTGTGGGTTTTCAGCCTTTGAGCCATCATACAGGGATGTTATACAAGATTATATACTGTCACAGCAGTTTGGGGAGAATCTGGTGAAAAAGTGGACCAAACAAATGTTTGAGTCCCTGATGGAAGAGATTTCATACATCCTTATCATTGATGAGGGCTGAAGGAGAACAAGCACCTGTCATAAGGTTACATGGATCTGGAGTTTGGATTTGTTTCCTTCATGTTGCTTTTATGATCTGAGTGAATTTTAAGGATTACAAGAGGATAAGGATATCTGTGCTTTGGGAGGCTCCTCAGAAAGATCAGTAATGGTGGCTCTTAACTTTTTAATGTGCCTTACACTGCACTAATGGACCTAAAGCAGCATTTTATTCTGAAGGCAAATTTGTTGCCATCAGGAAAGGAGGCTTGGCTGCTCCAGGAGGGCAGGAACATACAGCAGCTGTAATGGAGGAAAGTACTGAGCTTTTATTCTTGTGGCCATGTCCAAATAGGATGTAATTAGAATGTAATTCAATTCTGAAAGTCTGGAAACAATGACAGTTGACAGAGTGACATTTTAAGAGAAATAGGCTTTGTGTCTCAGTACATCTTCTCTTCCAGACTCCTAAGCATTGCTCATGCTATTTGCTCTTCCCACTTCCCTTGTTCCACTCTTAATGCACAATCAGAACACAAGGTCCAGGCTTGTCTGCACCTTCACTTATTAAATCTCTTCTCCATGGTGATTTCCAGTACTTCCAATCTGCCTGACTCTGGTTCTGTGGTTGGTTCGTGGCATGGCTGAGCTGCTGCCCCATCTCTCTGTCCTGTGAGAGGGGGGAAGTGCTTCTGTGCTCCTGTAATCTTCCCTTTGCAGCCTGCCCACTGATGCTGGCAGTCCTGGGCACCGGGAGCCTTTAGCCTGGCATGCACAAGAGAGCAGCTCCAACATGTGGTGCACACCAAGCAAAACCAATTTTCTCAAAAAATGGGCTTAAGCACTGGAAAATGTGCAGTGTTGGGTCATAGTTAACCTTTGAAGTAAAATCCTAGTGTGATGGAGAGTGGTGTGATCTGGTTGCTGTGTGTGTGGTATGTTTGTGTACAGCAGTACTGTTTAATCTCCTTGGAGAGATTCAGTCCTGGGATGCATTTAGGAAAGCAGAGAATGAAATGCATTTTGGTTTTGATATAGTCTTTGGTTCTTGTTGCCCAGGGAGGCTGTGGCTGCCCCAACCCTGGCAGTGTTCACAGCCAGGTTGGATGAGCCTTGAGCAACCTGCTCTGGTGGGAGGTGTCCCTGCCCAGGGCAGGGCTTGGGGCTGGAGGATCTCTAAACTCCATTCCAACCCCTTAACATTCTATGGGACTAAGAAACCAAGATTGGCTCCCTTCAGTCGCTCACTTTGCTTAAGTTCAGGGAGCACTAACACTCCCCCCAGACACTTAACTCTGCAAATTCCCCAGAGACCAATGTGTCATAGCAGGGTTTTATCTTCTCCAGTTCAGAGGAGGAGAAGCTGGAGCTGTGTGTTCTGGCACAGACCACTCAGCCTGCAAAAAGTGAAAGTGATGAAATATTTACCGTTTATGTTCTTCTCCAGTGCCAGAACCACATTGTTCCCAATGAACTCTTGTAGCCTGTAGGTTGTTTTCCTGTGCACTAGGAAGATCTCAGGATAGTCAGTTCCCTCGCAGTGTGTATTCCCTCTGAGATGTTACACCTTTGATAGCACTTAGTGGGCTCATTAAGGAAATGGAAGGCATCTTATCTAAGTGTTAGCCACTCAGTCCCTTCCTTTCAGCTCCAGAGAGGGAAACAAAGCATTGCCAAAAGGCATCTCTATGTGCAGCTCCCAAGGACCCAGAAATCATTTTTCAAGTTGTAAGGACTGAAAACAGCCATCCTGCTCTGCAGTCTGGAATTTCCTGCCTATGGAACTGGGGATGGCTTCTGTACTCTTCATCCTACTCACAGGAGGATTAGGCTGTGTTGGAGCACTAAGGAGGATGAAATGTAGGTGAGAAATTTCCCTGCTCCAAGCACATTTGGTTCACACCTAGGCCCCTGGGTGGGCCTCTCTGTGTTTCTGAGGTGCCACACAAGTATCAGCTACTCTGTAAATACAGAGTAAAATGAGTTATCATTGCTTTGTGTGTAAAAATTGGGAGACAGGGCCACTGTGTTTTGCCTTTCCTCCTCCAGTTGGATGCCTGGACAAGCCACTTAGCATCTCTGCTGACCTGACCACTGTCCCGCACCACCCCTTGATGGATGATGTGCCACTTGGGTCCCTGACTGTGTCCTGCTGCCAGGGACCAGCTGCATTTAGCAGTGGAAAACAATTAGCTGGTGCACTCCAGCCCCAGATTAAGTGACCCAGAAAGATCTTTCATTCACAACTCCCTTTAAATCCTCCATGAAATGTGTCCACATGTTGCTCTTGCTGCTCTCATAGCTCAGTTCTAATAGCTGCTGTCTGTATACTGATCCTCTGTGTCTGCACACTTGTTCCAGAAGGCTGGAGAAGCAATGGGGTTAAGAGGAGTTACCTGGCCAGAACAAGTGGATCTGTGCTCTTGATATTCAGTTGCTTAAAGACTCATAGGGTCCAAATTCCTCGGGTGACTGCAGAGGTGGCATGGGGATAGTCTGGACCTGCAGTGATGGGGGAATATGTGAGATAGCATCCCACATAAAGTATGGGCACTGATATAGCCTGGGGGGTCCGATAGGATTGGGTTTGAGCTATTTAAGGTCATTAAGCAGTAATTAACCCGTGAGGTGACTGTAACAGACATCATTTTAATCCAGATTGAATCCATCCATCAGCTCGCAGGCAGGACAGAGCCCCTTGGCCACCCTGATTCACTATCCCTGCACTCAGGAGCAGCTCCCAAAGGATGCCCAGCTGGGCTGGATTCACCACGCTCTGCTGTCCTCCTCCTGCCGCGCAGAGCCACCTCCCCCATCTCCATTCAATCTGCCGATTCCCTGCTCCTTTCCCCTGCAGCTCCAGCCTGTTGCTAGGAGACTTCCCAAATACCGACGGGCCAGGGGCTGCCTGCCTTTCCTCAGCCCACCCCGTTCTGGTTTATTTACTTACACATCTCATTGATTTGCATGGCTAAACGGATTTTTCCATGCCAGGGAAGCAGAGCCACAAGCCTCCAGGTTGCAGCAGGAGGCCTTGACTTATATATCTGCTTGTCTTCCCTCCAGCTTTTACTGGTGTTCCTGTTCAGCAGCTGAGCTCAGGATATTTGTCGAGCTGGAGTGGCACCTAGGAGTGTGCTGGGAGTATTTTATCTGGCCATGGACTGCTGGATGGCCATGACTGCTTGTTTGAGGAGAGAATGGATGTGGCACTCAGTGCCATGGTCTGCTTGACATGGTGGTGTTAGGACATAGTTGGACTCAGTGATCTCAGAGGTCTTTTCCAGCCTAATTGATTCTGTGATCTGTACCCAGTCTGAGGCAGCAGCTGGGAATGTTTGGTCCCAACAGTCCTTGGTGGAAGAAGAAAAGGGTTAGAACAAAAATGGCTTGAAGCCATTTTTCTGCTTACTTTATTTCTGGCTGCTTTGATTTCAGCAGCGTGAACATTTCAGGCTTCTTGTAGCCTAACCAGCTCTGCAGAGAGTGAGAAGATGGTTATCCTTCCCTGCCCAGCAGTGCTGGGAAGAGCTCTGCTGGAGAGGCAGTTCTGCAGGACCAGCTGCATTTTTGTGGGGTGGGGTTGGGATCCCAGCCAGGGCACAGGTTCCCCTGGAACTGGATCAGCAGCAGGAGCAGGTTGCTGATGGAGTGTTTGGTGTACAGATAAACTGGCAGAACATTTGTAGTGGCTGCACGTGGGTAGAGGAGAACAGCAGAAGTGTAATGGAGCTGTTACCATGCTGTTTGTTCTAGATGTGCTCCCAAAACTGGGCAGGGGGGAAGTGGTTGCTGTTACACTCTGTGTCACCCAGAGAACTTCCTTGCCAAGCTCAAAATCAGGAGCACTGATTGACTCCCTTCTCACAAGCAGGAAAGCATTAAGTGGGAATAGTGTTCCAGGGGCTGTGTGTGTTGGTCATGTCAGTGTTGGTGCTGTGCTGCAGGGTAACTGGTGAAGGAGCTGCCATGCTCTTCAGTGAAGGCTTCAGAGACAGCTCAGAGCCTCTCACAAGCCCCAGAATTTAACACCTTTACTCCAGCACAGTACTGTGGCTTGAGAAGGAGGAGAGTGAGTCCTGTAGAGATTTATTTGCAACAAACAGGTCCCAAACTGGTTTCTCCCCCTATTTACTTGTCATTTCACCAAGCAGAGCCAATTTTCATGAGCTGAGTCTCCAGACTGTACTTTGTCTCCAACTGTTGGACCTCTCCTTACAGCCTTTGGCTGCTCTGACAGCTTCTTTGACTACCTGCTGTAGTTTTTGTTGTACACTTCTTTTTGCTAGAAAAATCCTTTTTCTGCTTTGATGGTTGCCATTGCCTGACCCTCTCTGGAGCAGAGCAGAGAGCAGGACATGAACACTTGGGTTTGTACATGCAATCCTGCAGGACAGAGGTTGTGCACGAGGCCAGATGTAATTTCTTGACATCAAAGCGTGGTGAGGAAAGTGATGTTCTAAGTCCAGATTGATTTTCCCCCTTATTTACTTTAAGTATTCAATTACCCACTTGGAAAACTAAAATATATCTGGGAGCTTGGCATGCCTGTGCTGTATTCTCATTTTTTCAACAGGGTCTTCTGGTCTTGTTGTCATTTATGGCACATGTCTGTCACTGGGTTGTCTGCTTCTGTACACCCAGAGGAGTGTAAAACCTTTGCTGTCCTGCAGGTCTGTCTGTTATTTTAATGTGGTGGAGATTTCACAAGCCAAAGCTTGTGTTAGGTGTATATTTTGGTGGTGCTGTTCACCAGGAGCTCAGAAACTTAGGTGCTCAGGCAGGTAGGTAAGTTATCTCAGATAATCTCTCAGCTGAGTGGTGAACAAACCCCAGGAGACTTGGGACCAGCCTAAATGCCCAGGAATAACTTTTCCTGCCCTGAGAAGTTGTTTCAGGTATATTTGAAATGATGAGTCAAAAGAACTTAATTTCATTCGCTGAAGACAGGAAGAAAAGGATCTTTCCCGTGGGGAGATGTCAGGTGTTTAGGGGCTGAAAATGATGAGTAACACCTTGAATTTCACCCAGAGTGGCTGGGGTGGGTGGGGATCTCTGCCTTTCCTCTAGCTCTGCCTATATGATGTTCTCAGCTGTCACTCTGGAACTTTGAGAGCTGTGGCAGAATGTAGTGTGGTCTGCAGTGCTGAGAGAGGGGAAAATACACCTGAGCTGCCAGAGGCCCCTCAGGAGACACAGCTGCCTGGGGGCTGTGTCCATCTCTGATTTGTCCTGCTGATCCTTGTTCTCTCTTCAGTGGTGTTGGGCCCAGGCAGCATTCTGTACCATGACATCCTGCAACTCTGAGACATCCAAGAAGAGCCCAGGAATGCACACCATACTGATAAAGGGAGCACAGGCTGTACATTCCTAATGGGAAAATAAAATAAAGTGAGAAGAAAAATAAAGTATTGCCCAACAAAATAGCCTGGATGTTTTGCAGTGTGCTGCTGATAAAGGATGGCCAAAGGCACAGACACACCAGGTTAGGGTGTTCCATCTCTAGCTCACAGTGAGCTTTTTCTCTTGCTGCTGTTATGCTTCATTAGGAGAGAGAAGAAAAATCTGACTCAGACCTGGCTCTGCTCTCAATCGGTTTCATAGTTCTAACTAGTGTCAAGGAAACTGTTTTTGGTTTTGTTTTTTCCCCATAACAATCCAACAGTAATGTCAGTCCTGTGCAGTGTCAGGGGTAGGCACCAGTGTGACCCACTGGTTTCACTCTCTTAAAACTGAGGGTCCCAGTTAATGTCCTGATCAATCAGTTGCCAGTCCCCAGGCAGCTCTTCAGTCCCAGAAGTGTTGCTGAGTCCACGTGTGGGTCTCTGGGTTAAAGTTCTGCAGTGAGACGTATCTGTAGAAGAAAAATCCTCTGTGGTATTCCAAGAAACAACCTTTTTGATTCTATGGCTGAGAAAGGTGATCAAATCCTTCACCACTTTTCAGGAGAAATTGAAGATATCCCTGCTCATTGCAACAGGCTTGGATAAGATAACCTTTAAAGGTCCTTTCCGACCCATCTCTGTGATAAAGAGATACTAGAAACTGAGTTATCCTGTCACAAATGCAGCAGAGAAGGACATCTATAACCTTTCAAACCATTGTGTAGATGTCTGGATATACATTACATGTAATATTCACTGTAGCTTTTCTTTTTCACGTTCGTTATTGCTTTATTGGGAGTTGGTTTGGTTTTCAGCTCAGCACCTTATTTCCACCTTAGATTAAATGGTGCAGTTCACTAATTGTTGTAGGCAAAGGATTGAACCCTTAGGGCTCTTTCTTGCAGTCTCCAAGTGAGTGAACAAATGCAGACACTGATTTTTCCCAGTTATCTGGAGATGTACACACAGAGTTGGAATTGGGTGGATGATGATTCCCTTGGTGCATGGTGAGCTGAACTGCTGCTTCTCCTTCATACCCAATATCAAAGAGAAGGGACAGTGCTGTCTCTTACTGTTTCATGATTAGAAACACAACCTTCTCATTTCTTAGCTTTTTCCCCCCTGTTTTGCTTAGGGGTTGACTTTCTGAACACTGAAAATAATGATAGTGATCATATGCAAAGTGTAATTTAGAAATACATTGAGGAATTTTTGTTTCCTGTTGATTTTTTTCCCCTTTGGTTTGCAAAAATCTTTTTGCAAGTCATCCTAAATTTTATTGCATCCTCTGTTTTTCTTTGTTTGATGGCTTTTTTTTTTGTTTCTTCAGATCAAACAAAAATTAGCTCTCATTCATTCCAGGCACTTCCCTTGCATTCCTTGCAGAAGTTTTGCTTCAACACTTCCCCTGCATGAAAGACATGTTAAAAAATGAAGTACAGATTAGAAGTTAGAGCTCAGTTTTCTCTCTAAATATAACCCTTTGGTTGGATGTGGAGGGGAGTCAACAGGAGCAGAGTGAGAGAGTTTGCAGGGGAGCACTGAGCTCAGCTTGAGCAGGACATTGTGCTTGAGCAGGTGGGTATGAGGAGGAAATGTTCTCTTCCAACTCTGTGCTGAGCTGGACTAATTCCTGATATGGTTTGGGTTTTTTTTTTTAAGGGAGTGTCTCATTTCTTTGCACAGGTATCATAGTAGTAGTAATACAAGACCTATAGTCCAGGGACAAACTTGGAATAAGAGAAATGGGGAGGGTAGGAGAGTTTGTGGAAATACCTCTGGTCTCTGGTTTCTGAAAAAATATCTGATTATCACACAGAGAGCTCTTTGATAACTGGTGGCAGCACCTGCCTTCTCTCCCCCTCCCTCCCTACCATTTGAGCTCTTAAAATAAGCTTATTAACAGTCAAATCTAGACAGGGTAATCTTTAAATCATATGTAAATACAGAAGCTTTTCTCATTGTGGTATATTGAAGCATTAAACGTAGATGCAGATTTTCCCAGTGGGAGAGCAGATGAGCACAGTTAAGCACTGGAATGGTTTGTCTCTCAAATCATCTTCTGAGAACAGAATTTCCCTTTCACTGTGCTGGATGATGATGAATAGGGATTTAGCAGCAGAGGATTATGTGGAGTTTAGATTAGTGGATGCTCCTGGTAGTTTTATATGGCTGATCAGTCTGCACAGTCCTGAGCTTCTTTCTTCCTCTGGAACTGACCTGTGCAAGTTCCAGGGGAATTTGTCCAGGGGAGCACTGAGACTGAGCTGCTTTGTGCCTTTCCCAGCAAATGGGTGTCAGGTTAAATGCTTTCTGTATCAGCTGTCTGGTTATCACTTTGGCATCAATATATACCAGCAAGTGCTGTTTGCTGGACTATTTTGTTCAGTCCTTTGACCTCCAAGTTAAGGCTTTCATTGTTACCTCCAGCGCTGTGGGACACTCCAGTCTCCTGGAAAGGACCAGTATTTTGTACTTTTAATGTATAATGCATGAAATAATCTCATTTCAGAGTCGTCAGGCATGTCTCAGTCTAGACTGTGCCTCACAATCAAACTGACTGCGAGGACTGGTCTGGCTGGTTTAGCCCAGTTTGGCTGACACCCTGTGCCATTTCTTGCTCACCCACATCACTTCAGTCTTAATTACTCTCTAGCTCATCTTCCAAGCAATCATACTGCAGATTGATTTTTTGTTTGGGGAATAGACCATTACTGTTGTGTTGTTTACACATAGAAATGCCTCCTCTTTTCCATATCATCAGAATAACAACAAGAATTGTAGCCCTTACAGTTTGGCAATTTCCATTAATTTTACCTTTATTAATCTTCCCCTGGGAGGTAGATAAGGACTGTTAACCCCTGTTTGGGCAGGGGAATTGAAAGAGGAAGAGATGTATCCTCCTTGAGAAAGAAAGTCAGGTGTGGCTTTAGAAGAAGGCCAAAATCCTGAGCAAGTCTCTTCATGTGACAGATGTCACTATGTAATGTGCTGCTCGATGTTAATTAATATCTTTTGTTGGCTGATCATCTGCTGTAAGTGAAAAGAGTGGGTGAAATCCCTGAATCAAGCTGTACTGAAGCCAGGCCAGAAATCCATGTAGATCATTGTAAGTGCAAATCATTCCTATAC
This sequence comes from Acanthisitta chloris, assembly GCF_000695815.1. Taxonomy (NCBI): domain Eukaryota; kingdom Metazoa; phylum Chordata; class Aves; order Passeriformes; family Acanthisittidae; genus Acanthisitta; species Acanthisitta chloris. The sequence continues at coordinate 43,396 of NW_008659824.1, read as the reverse complement.
AACTGCTATGCTAATTTCCTTGGATAATATGCCTGACCCATTTTTTTCCTCTTTTCAGTTCCAATTGAAGTCATAAATGCAACAAGTCTAAAATACATTTCACAGGTAGTGTTGGGTTTATATGGAGTTTAGCTCTAAATGGCATTTGCATGGTCTAAACTCCATACAAGCATCATTCAGTTGTTGGATTATAGCCCCAGGGAATATATATCAGAGACATTTAGAATTTCAAACAGGGTGTTAATGCCTGTCCCTCCAGCAGCTGGAGGGACCTGTTGGCAATGATTTGCCTTGGAGGGCAGAGAGTCTGGAGACACTGGCCATGGCCCTGGGGCAGAAATGGGAAGGTCTCTGCTATGTGACCCTGCCCTGGGGCTGCCACCACCTCCCTCAGTGGTGGAGCTGAGTTGTTTATGGGTGTCTGCTCTCACACAACTGTGAGGATTTAAAAAAGAGGTCCCCAAAGACAAGGGGTGGCACAGGAGGCAGAAACCTGCTGTTTTTCAGGAAGTTACACTGTAAGGCAGATTAGGAATTTCTGTCAGTTCCAGCTGCATGGTCTCTGTAAGGGCTCTCTGTGTTGCAAACTAGCCTGGCCCTACTCCAAGGGCATTAAGCTGGAGGAGTGTTTGCCAGTTGGGGAGCTCACTGGTACCACCCCTTGCCTTGGCAAACGGGAAAAAAAAATCCCCTATTATGCTAAGATCAAGGGATGGGGAAGGAGGAAGTATGCTCAACTCAATTGGGTACACAAAATGTATGTCCAAAATATGATGAACCATGTGTTTTTTCAGCAGCTAAAGGTTGGGATTTTCAAAATCTCACACTGAAATTCAATATTTTTTTTACCTTGGGAGCAATACTGGCTCAGGGATGTTTGGCTCTTCTCTTGTTCCTCCATCACCCAGCACAGCAAAGCTGTGCTGGGTGATGGAGGAACAAGAGAAGAGCCAAACCAGTTGATAATAACCTGATAATAACCTGCACCAATAGCTGGTGCTGCTCTGAACCCTGTGCTGCCTTTGCCACTGGAAAAACATGATCAAGTCATCCCAGCTCATGACTGAGATGCTCAGCAGACATGAAATTTATGAAACAAAATATTTCTGGCAGACGGTTGATATCTCTGAAGGAAACTTAGCAGAAGAGAGGAAATAACTCCTAGTGTCCTTAGGGACAGTGGCAAGATGGGAAAGACATAAGGAAATAGAAAGTAAAAATGTGAATTTAACTAATTAAAAATCAAAGGAGTTCATTTAGAAGGCTTCAAAATAATCTGGAGTGGTCTGAGCTGAATGATAATGAGCTTGTACCTGTAGGCTGGTTAATTCTCTTCAGGTTTGTGTGGTTTTAGGAGCTAAATTTGGTGGGTTTGTTCTGGGCAGCTTCATGTCTTGTTTAGCTGTAGTTCCAAGTTAATGTAAAACCTGAAGTGAAATGCAAACTTGACCCAAACCCTTTAGAATTAATTGCAAGTGTTAATAACCACCTCATTGAGGAACAGAGCAAATACATAGGACAGAATGAATCACAAATGTGCTTCTAAAGATGCAGGGAGTGACCTTGAGCAGGTTGGGGAGTCTTCCCCCTTTGGAGTCTTAGGGGTGAGGCTAGTAAATACTTTCACTTCTTTTCTTTAAAGATCATCTAGAGGAAGAAAATCCTACAGGGCAGTTGTTGTATGGGAGCAGGAGTAGCTTTTTGTGTGGCACATGATGGATTTGGGGTGGCTGAGAGAGGGGAATTTGGATGTTTGGCATCATAGAATGAAGACTCCAAAATCCTCAGCTCTTTCCTACAGTGGGCTGCACATTTCCATTGGAAAGGAATGCATGCCAGCATCGCTGGTTTGTCAGGAATGGCTCAGCAATTCCATCCCAGTTTGCCTCTGCTGCCACTGGGAGATAAACATTCCCTCTCTCCAGTGGCTTTGGCATTAATCCGTGGCAGTGAGTTGTGCCTGCAGCCCAGGAGTGTGTAGTGTGGCTGCAGACTGGGAGGATTTACCCCTGCAAGGACACACACTGAGCACATCAAGCCCAGATTTTCCCATTGGGATGAGGAGTATTTCAGGAGAAACACAGGTGCATACACCCACTTCTTTGGGAGGAAAAGACCAAAATTAGGCCATGTCAATCTGACATTTTCAATAATAAACATAAATCCTGGAGAAGCACTCACTGCTCAGCTGGAGCCTGGTGACTCTTTCTGGAGTGGTTCCTGTCTCACGTGGGATCCAGAGACACGTCTGAAGGTGTTTACCTCCTGACATCTAAAACTGGAACAGAGCTCCAGCTCCTGCTGCTCCAGTGAGAGTTGTGGGTGAGCAGGGAGCAGAACTGCTTGGGATCCTCAGCATTTGCCTCGGAATGCAGTGGTTTTCAATTGCTGGTTGGGTTTGAAAAAGCCCTTCCAGGTCATTAGTGGGTACAGGACTTCCCCTAAGTCGACACTACCTTACTCATCCCCATTGGGGGAAAGAGACCTGTAAACTCCTCCCAAGGACTGCCAAATGCTACTGCACGAGCTCTGAAAGGAGTTTTATGTTTCCTGCTCTGGAGACAGGCTGTGATCTTCCCGGATTCGTTAGGAGATGAAAGGCAAATCGCACAAGGCCTTTGTGCGGCAGGAAGGCAGCGCTGGGAGCTGCACATACCTCTCAGCTCATCACATACGTAATGTAACGCTTCCCCGTCTGTCAGAGGATCCTCTCCCCGTCAGATAGCAGCAAGACATTCCTGGGGGTGGAGTGAGAGTGAATTTATCTTGGGAGTGAGCAGGATTTTGCTTCGCTAAGCGAGCTGGTTTGCTCAATTCAGGAATTTTCCATTCACCTCTCTTACCCACCGACATCGAAATGCCAAGAACCGCAATTAGGGTTACTTCTCTTCATTAGGTGACAGCTTTCTGCAGCTCACCTGTCCTTCTGCTGGCTCTCCTCTGTCTCCTGACTGCTTGGTCACACTGCTTCTCCAAAAATTCCTGCTTTGGAGGTAGGCTCTGCCAGCTGTGCTGTGGAGGGGGTTGTGTTCCTATTCCTTGGGAAGGCTGCTGCGAGGTGGACGTGGTGCGAGACACACAAGTGCTCTTTGCTGTAAAGAAATGTCAAGCTGCTAGGTGGGTTTTATTGTCTTCTGGTAGGTCGTTCATCCCTCCAGCACCTAGAGAGCCTGGGCAGAGGGGAAGGCTCTGTGTGGAAGTGCTGGGAGGAGGTGGTGAAGGGCATCTCTCTGCCTGCCTTGCCCTTTCCAGTTCCCATGGCATGAGCATGTTGCTGCTGGGGCTGGGTGGATGTATTCGCTTCAGTCTGTAATTCAGATGCTTAGTTTAACTGGCTTGATAGTTAGAATGGTGTGCTCTGATCCAGGGTACAGCACAGGCTGCTAACAGGGATGGAGAACGCAGGTTCGTTAGGATTTTGGGGCAGCTCAGCTCGAAACAACAACTGAACAACATCCTATTTCCAGGGATGCATCAGCCAACGTCACAGATCGGCTGTTAGTTCTTTGCAACAGCTAGTTAGAACATGCCAAAATTACAAGCCCTCTGTTATGAATAGATAGAAGAATCACTCAGCCAATAATACAGTAGTAACATTTAGTGCTGTTAAATCATCATAACCTTTCTGTTCAAGGTGGGGAAAAATGGGAGTACAGGTTCTGGTCCATGATTCCTTACAAATGGAAATGCCTGTTGGCTAAACCAGGGGAGGGGTTTGAGTAGCTGCAGCTGTGGAGTAGTCAGATAATTTGCATTCCCCACCTCCTGCCCTCGTTGCAGAATGAAATTGGTGTCTCATTAACAGGGGAATGTTCGTTGTTACACCTCCTGCTCCCTCCCCTGAGCCTACCTGAGTGCTCACAGGTAATGCCAGTCCCTGCTGGAGCCCCTGGTGCCAGCAGAGTGGGAGGGGATGTGGGAAGGGACTGCACCTCTGCCAGCAGGTGCCTTGCTCAGCTCTCCTTGGAGGGACTCGCTGCAGGGCACATCCAGCCCCACGGGGCAGTGGAGAGGAGGAGGAGGAGGAAATAGCCTTTCAGAGCTTTGGAAAACCAGAGCAGGTAGGAGTTTTGTGAAGGTGGCACTGAGAGCTGTCTCATGAGCTGGATTGGAATCTGAAGTCTTTCCACCGCGGGATTTAATTGGAAAAGAAAAAAAAATTTGCAAGCCTTTGTAGAAAAACAAGAAATATCGCTGTGCTCTGGGTGCATTTCAAAGGAAAACTACCTTTTTGCCTCCTGCAAGGGTTAAGCATGATCAGAATCTGCTTTGGTCTCAAGGGTTTAACCTCAAGTGCTGCATTTTTTGTTTGCCATAAGCCTATTAGAACTCTCTCTGTTTCCTAGCAATAACATGTAATTTCCCCCCCCATTTAAGTGGAAGAGATGTTGGGGTTTTAATCCCGTCAGCTACAGCTGTTGCTCAAGTTTCCTATTCAAATGCAAATGGCACCTGGTGCTATTTAGATAGCTGCAATCTTTGATAAAGATACTCCAGGAGCACAGGAAGAAGAAAAGCAAAGGTGGGTCTGACCCTGTTTGTTCTGCAAAGTGAGAGTGTAACCATATGCCAACGCCAACCTGAACTGGAAATTTCTACCAGATTTGCTGCATCCAGCACAGACTCTCCTCGGAGCCAGATGGACTGCTGGAATGATTTCTGTTTCTCGAGCAGGTATGATTTTTCACCAGGAAGAAAAGGCTTCTAGAGAAGACCAAAGCATAGTGAATGTGTCTAAGCAGAAGTGCCACATTGGTGAGAAGTTTTACCTTGCCTGAGTGTCCTGAAAGGAGCTTCATTTGGGATATTTTGTTTATTTCTTCAAATCACTTACTGTTTTTTAGATGTTTAGTTTTGAGAATATTGATTTTTAATTTTTTTCCTATTTTTTTCCTTGCACTGCTTTTGCTCTGTGCCAGGTAGATATTAGGATAAATGAATTGGAAAGTCAGGAGCAATTTGGAAGGCACTTCTGCTGTTTAGGACTCTGAGACAAGAGAAACCAGATCACTTCCTGATTAAAAGAAGACAAGCACCAGATTCAGGTGAAAAACCTTCTACTGTGGAAAGTTTCAATTGCACAAATTGTTTTCCTTTCACTTCTGGAGGTACAAGTTTTTTTCCAGGAAGAGCTTTACAGCCTCATTGGATTTTGCAGGGCTGTTTTGCTCTGTATTGCATATGGAAACTGAAGGACTCTTTTCTGGAGGGTTTGTGACTCGATGCCATCATCGTCCTGCTAAAATCCAACTGTCTGTGTGGCACAAAGCACAGCTCAGATCTGTGGAAAAGCAAAAGTGAGTGTTCTTTAAAGCTTTTAAAGGAGAGATTGAGAAACCTGTGGAAAACTTTAAGGAGTGCCTGAAAGGAATCAGCCTTACAAAGATCTCTGTGAACTTACAAATAAGCCAGAAGCAGCAGTTCACTGGAGGGGGAGATTTTGCTGACAAGAATATCAGCTTTCATGGGAGAAAACTGGATGGAAAGCATAAACAATTGCTGCCAGGTTGGAGAACAGCAGTGATTCCAGTCCTGCTGTCGAGCACTGACAGATCTTTTCTTGCTTTATCCTCATCTAGTTTGCCTCCTGCTTTTTCATCCTGAGCCTCGTGCTGGAGTGAGAGCAGGTTCCCTGGCTTTCACCAAACTTCAGCAAGTGCTTTTTTTGCAAGCCTTGTGCTGGGAGTGTGAGCAGGTGTGCCCTGTGTGCCTCCCATGGTGCTAAAAGGCACCTGGAGAGGATAACCCACACGGGAGCTGATTTGCTGGTCATGTTTTCTCTGGTGACACTCCTTCCTCATTAGCATCCTCAGGTGGGTGTGAACAACTGACACGGAACTGAGCCAAGGTTCAGCCTTGGATTCCCAACGCGTGCGGCCGCTAAGGGCAGTTTGCCGGCACAATGATGGAAGAGATCTCCATCGTGGTGGCTTACGATGCTCATGTGTTCAGCCAGCTGTGTGAGGAAGACTTGCTGGCCAACCTGGTGGCAGTCAGCAAACCCAAAGCTGTGGTAGGTGTTGCTCTTGCTCCTTTGCCAGTAATGCTTAAGGCTGTACTCTGTCCTGGAGTTAAGTTTCTCTCTTACTACTTGGTTTCTCTCTTAGTACTTTTTCAGAAATTTGTCATCATGCAGCAACGAAATGAAACGAATTGATTTCAGGAGAGATAAGATTCTTAAAACAAGAATCTTTCTGAGCTGCTAAGTTTAGAAGAAGGTGATTTGCTCAGTAGTTTAAGTGATTATATTTTTTTCAAGTAATTGCAATAGTAATTAAGCCAGAAAATTACTGAGCTTATCTAACCATAGGCACCAAGTGATGTAAGCACTTTCTGTGTCTCAGCATGTTGGTTAAAAGGTCAGACTAGGTGCTGGTTCTGGGGTGCAGAATCACTAAATCATCCTCACCACTAAACCTAAGACAATCTGTCCACTTCCATCTGTTCTGTGACCAGCATAAATACCTGTGAAAACATTTTAGTTGAGCAGCCACTCCCTTTCTTCATCAGCAGAATATCTCTTTATGTAAATGACACAGGGAGTGTGGTGATCTTCCTCCCTCGTGGACATCACAGTGCTTAGAGGGAGCTGCAGGCTCTGACTCTTGGTGCCAAAGTTCTTCTGTGGTTCTGCAGCTGAGTCCCTGTGGCAGCCAGACTGCCTGGGAGCTGTCTGAAGGAGGGTTTGAAAATCAACATGCATGTATAGGTGTTGAGCTCAATGTGCAAGCAGATACAATTAACATTTCAGGCTCAACACAGGTCATGCTAATTATTATGAAGTACTTAGGTTAAGGGTTGGACTTGGTGGTCTTAGAAGTCTCTTCCAACCTTGTTGATTCTATGGTTCAACTTGTATGTGCAGACTTGGGGCCAAGTGTGTGTTTGTATCTGGGCAGTTCCTCAGCTGGGACAAAGGCAGCTGCTTTCAGAAGAATTTGCTTTATTTTTGTGTAAAACCTCTCTGTGCATCTTCCCTGCTTGGGTTTTTCTGCCTTGCCATGCTCAGGAGATCTCAGGTGCACGAGCTCATTTCCTCCATCTCCCATAGGATCAGTGGATCTGTGGATCTAAACCTGTGTTCTGCCCAATCCTTTTTATTATGATGCCTTTTTTTTCCCTGTCTCTGGCCTCCTCTAGGCCAGAATTTCCAAGGTCCATTTACAACAGTTAAAGACAGTCAGTATGGAAATGCAGTATAGACAAAACTGTGCATTAACGTGATGTGCTGGTTTGGGCTGAAGTAGAGTTAATTTTCTTCACAGTGGCTAGTTGTTAAACCACGACACATGACCTGGTTGGGGCCTGGTTCCAAACAGGCTTTGGCTTCACCAGGTATCAAGTGTCACATGCTTTTCCCATGCTGGATGTTTTTGAATACATGGTGTCCCTGAATTCTTTGTGGGGCCACAGCCTTTCCTCTCGCTCTGCCTGAGCTGGTTGCTGAGGCAGCAGGTATGGTTTTGCCTAGAAGGCCAGAGCAGTATCTCTCCTTCAGACAGGCCCTGGTGTTGCACTGGGATTGACCAGAGCCAGGTACCTGCTGGGAGAGGCTCTTGGAATGAGTTTCTCTGAGCAAGCAGTGATGATGATGTTGGGGTTTGCTGGGAGCCTCCTGCCCTGGGCTTGCTGGTGTGTTCTAGAGCCAGCACTTGCAGTTGTTATGATAAAATCCCTGTGGTAAGAAAACATTTCATGGGTGGCTTACCCTGTAACTTAGAGCTTTGGGAAGTGCTGCTCTGATGGGCTTGGCCACGACCTCTGCAGAGCACAAGTCATGGCATCTTGTGGAGCTCTAGATTCCTCCAGGTCAGCTCTGAGTGACCAGAGGAGAGTGTAACTGCTGTCAGGGGCACCACAGTACAGCTCCAGCTGATTTTTGCCACTCTGAAAGTAAGATGAAATACCATCTTTTTAAAAATTCCTTCTCTTTGAAGTAACTACTTAATCTGCTAGTAAACAAAGAACAACCGTGGGAGGAAAAGTATCATTATTACTATTACTTAGAAGATCTGAATGATTGACTTTAGTGTAAGGGTGTGTTCTGATCAGCTCTTTTTTTCCTGAATCAAAGAGTATTAATGTGTTTGGGTATGAACATGGGGCTTGGAGCAACCTGGTCTAGTGGAAGGTGTCCCTGCCCATGGCAGGGGGTGGAATGAGATGAGCTTTAAGGTCCCTTCCAATCCAAACCATCCTGGGATTCCGTATTTCAGTGCATTACGCACAGTACAAAGGTCCCTTCCAATCCAAACCATCCTGAGATTCCATATTTCAGTGCATTACGCACAGTACGCGAGTGAAGAAACGTGGCTGTCATGGGGTTTACATAGGAAATGCTCAACTGCTCTTTCAACTGGTTTTGAAGGATATTAACTAAGCAAATAATGGTGCAAACAACCTGAGGAGGTTTAAGATGAAACTCCTGAGGGTTATGATAGGATTAGGCAATGCATGGGAGTCTGCACTACCCAGGGACAGGACCTGATGACTCAAAGTTTCTTTCGGTTCTCTGCTGCTCTGTTTGATCATGGGACAAGCTGACAGTTGGGATAAATTGGGGCAAATCCTGTTGGCTCTGCCATGGTCACTTCACCATCTTGCACAAAGGTATGTCCTGTACATGGAGGGACAATCTGCAGGGAGGATTTGCAGGGGTTGTGTTTATTCTGAGAGTTCATATTAATAGCACAGGTGTTTTGCAACCAGTGATTCATAGTTGGTTTGCAGAATTCGGTTTCGTTCATTTTTAAAGGGGTTTCTAGTGTGCTGCTCAGCTTGCAGAGAATAGTTTAGTAAGTGTTCTTTAAAGGATCTCCTCCTGTTTCCACAGTCTGGATGCCAGGATGGCCTAGTGGTGCCAGAGGTGTTAGGACTGGCAGCTCATTGCAGTTCCTTGGGGCTGTGCCATAGGCCAAGGTGCACAGGAGAGTCCCTCATGCTCCGAGGAGAGAGCCACGTGGCACAGGGTGAGGTGGCACAGGGTTCATGCCAAATCCAGGCCCAGGTGGTAGCTGTGCTTTAGGCCAACCCTGTCTAACCTTCTGACACATCCAGTGCCACACAGCTATGAACTTCTTCAGCACTTCTTGCTGTTGTCCAATTCCCATCAATTCTAGGTGTATTTTCCTGTGGAAAACATGATTTCTTTTCACTGGAAATCACAGTAGCATTGCTTTGATGCTCACAAACAAACAGGATGTGGATGATCTGAGGGTTTATTTAATGTGCTCCAAAGCAGCAGAGTGTGACAGCAATCCCCCAACATATATTTTAATAAAATTAGTCATATTGCAGTGTGACCATGACACACAGTTAGTTGTTTTGCTGTGTGGTCTTGCTTGCAAGTTGTGCTCAAACTCCTTTGCACAGGCATGCAAAGCAGCATATAGAAGTGGAGTGCTGTGTAGCTTGTGCAAGCACTGAGCAGCTTTACTCTGGGGAATTTCAATTCTCAGCTTATCTGCAGAAAACTTGGACTCAAGGGGTTATAAAAATGCTATTCTAAGTGGTATAATCCTCTTAATCCCGAGCTGAAGGACGTTCTTCTGGAAAGCTTCATTGTGTTTCCATTTGCCTGCCTGCCTGGCTGTGTTCAGCTCTGTGTTTGGGGGAATTATCAGCCATTTCATAGCAATAATTTGTGGTTACACCCCAGCAGACTCTGCCTCAAGGATTTCTGGGCTCTCAGCTTCCCATGGAAGCCAAACCTGAGGAGGTTCAGAGTGGGTGGGTGAGTTGCAAAGCCAGTGAGAAGCTTGGGTGGCCTGGAGGAGCACAGGGTGTAGTGGTTTGTGGGTTGAAGTCTAACTGGCAGGCAGCTAAACGTTTTTTGGGGTTGATAGTGGGGCTGGTAGTGTTTAGGATCTTCAGGCCTAGAGAGCAGAAGAGGATGCACCCTGGTTTTCAGGAGCCAGAAACTGGAGGTTAGTGGTGGACTGAGAGGAACTTGCTGAGGTTCAGCAAAGGCACAAGAAAACCTTGGGTTAAACCCTGGGTAGAATAACTCCATATGGTTAGTGGTGGACTGAGAGGAACTTGCTAAGGTTCAGCAAAGGCACAAGAAAACCCTGGATTAAACCCTGGGTAGAATAACTCCATCTATGCAGGCTGAGGACCAAGTGTCTGGACAGGATCAGTGCGGGGTGTTGGAGGCTGAGGTGGGTGCAGTGTGTGTAGTGCCCTAGGCTGGCTGTGCACAGTCAGGTGTCAGGTGAAATGCTCATCCCCTCCCACCCAGGGTTCTCACACACTGGATCCAGTGCTGAGCCCCCCAGAGAACAAGGATATGCACAGCCTAAAGCAAATCCAGCAGAGGACTGCTGGGAAGGCAGCATGGGGGAGGATGAGAGGGTTTGGGCAACTTAATGTGAAGAAGAAAAAGTTTAGGAGGGATCTGATCATGGTCTTCTGCCACCTAAATGAAGGTCCTAGAGAGGAGGGAGCCAAACTCTCCTCAGAGGCACACAGGGACATGACAGGAGGGAATGGACATGATTTGCAGCAGAGCCAGCTGTGGCTCAGCACAAGGGAAAGCAGTTCTGCCCAGGGAGGCTCTGGCAGCTCCATCCTTGGAGGCTTTGATGAACAGCACACTCTGAAGCTGTCCCTGCCTGAGCAGCAGGTTGGTGTATGTGCCCACTGGACAGCCCTTCCAGTCAGTTTTCCCTCAAGTCTCTGAGTCTGCCCATGTGGAGTCTTGCACTGCAGAGGACCTGGCAGCACTTGAGCTTTTGAAGCCCATCTTTCCCTGGGTGGCATTGCTGCTGGCATGATGCTGCTGCTGCTGCCAGACAGGGATGAGGGAGTTTGGGAGGATGCTGTTAGACTCTTCCAGCAGACAGAATCCTCATCTGCACCCTTCCCTTCCCAGCAGAGGGAGGGATCCTGCTCTCAGGCTGTCTCCAGGAGCTGTCTCACCTCTGTCCCTCCCTCTTCTGTGGGGCAGGAGCTGCCTGAGACTGCCCCAATCCTCTCACCCTGTCTTTGGAGCAGCTCCCTTGAGCAAACAGGAGCCTGAGCTCTCACACCTCCTGCTGCAAGGCATTTACACCCTGCCCAAAACAGGTCAGGGCCTCTGCTCCATGTCCTCTCTTTTTTTTTATCCCAGCACAGTGATGTGTTTCAGCTGAGGACACTATTTCCAGGAATTCAAATGTGTGTGTGCAGTTTCTGGTTCTCCTTGTTCTTCACTGCTCTCTCTATCCACGTGTCATTCTATTAGCAGAACTCTGTCTTTCCCTTCCAGGCCACAGATACAATGTTTGATGGTGCTGGATCATTGATGAGGCCCAGAAGACACCCAGAATGTCACTAACCAAAAATGAAAGGTGTCATTGAGTAATGATTCCCTTTGGAAGTGCCTTTTGGACCCATTTCCTGAGCTTTTTAATTCATGCTTTATGGCTGTCAGATACTCCTGGGGGGTTGGGGTTCAAAAACAAACATAGATCTCTCATGTGGTGGTGTCTCCAGGGCTAGAGGAAAATCTTCCAACTGTCAAGGTACTTTTATCAGTCAGACCTGTAGATAAGGAATAAAGTGGGACCTAGGGTTTATAAAGTGATGTTGGTGTGGAACCAGTTTATCAGCTGGATCCTTATCAGCTCTGCAGAGTGTTTGTGGGTTCTTGGTTTCAGCTCACCACCCAGAGTCATCCAGGTGGGTTGGCTGGTGGTGCTCAAATGTTGGCAGTACAGGGGTGTCTGTTCTGAGGGAATCTCTGCTGTGGTGAGGGTTTACTGAAGATGAGCAGGAGTGGATCAGAGGTCTCATCTGCCAGTTCCTGCAGCCTGGTTTTCAGCAGGGCTGAGCTGCTTTCTGGACCAGTATTACTCATCTGCATCATAAGTATTGGTGAGCTGTGCTTATTAATGCATATGAGCAACACTTAGGAATCCTCTTCTTCTCCATCTGCTCTAGAATCCTGTCCAGCCAAATGGAACTCAAGAAATAATTACAACTCTTTTTCTTCTTCATTTAGTTCCTGTTTTATTTGTCCCTGATGAATAACCTGCATTATTTTCTGGTTATTTTCTCTTTTCTTCCTGTCTGAAAGCATTTCTTCTTGCTGCCTTTTTATTGTCACTGAATCAAGAAGGAATTATTGAAGCAATGTCTCAAACAGCCATTTTAGAAGTCTGAATAGAGTCTTGAAACACTCCAGAGTTGGACATAGCAGTTTTTTGGAGCTTCCTCATTCCCAGTTCAGGCAAAATGACACAAATCTTTCTGGGCACATAAGAAACTCCTGTTTCTGTTGCTTTTACAAGCCCATTTGGGAGAAGCAATTTGAAATTAGTTTCTGGTCATTATTGGTTCATTAATCTTTAGTTTTAATGACTGTGAATCTGTTGGTATCAGCATGAATCTCTGCAATGGATGAAGAGCAGGTGGGGAGTTACTATTGAAGTCCACATTTCAACTTTTAACAGAACTTTTAACAGAAATTTAGACTAAAGCAGCATTTAAGTTGTTTCTCTCCCCAGGGCTGAGGTAGGTGGGTGAGATCAATACAGCCACTTCCAGTCTGTAGATCCAATAGTCAACATGTGAAGATGAGACAGAAGTGACTCAAATGAAGGATCTGAAGCTCCTGAATTCTGAGCCTTCAGCTTCCTTACCTCACTTGCCTTTTTTTGTACATTGCCACTAATATAATGCATTACACCTTAGTGAAGTTACACACGAACCCAAAAATTTTGTGTGCAACCATAGCAAGTGCTAAATCCTATATGGATGTGTCTTTGTGTCTCTGTGGTCAGTCTGGTCATGGACCTTGAAAGGAATGCTGAAACTAGATGAAAAGGAGGTTTCTCTCTTTATAAAAGTCCAGTTTCTTAATTGACTAGGAAGATGCAGGTCAATGTCTTAGTTACAAAAAGTCTTCATTGTCTACAACCATTTCCATTCTTTTTGAACCCAGTTCTCAGAAGAATTTGGTATAGTTTATGTTCTGAGGTTGGAAAATGTATTTCAGTGTTTTTATCTTGGGCTTGTGCTTTCATGCACCATTTAATACACACTTTTTTTTCTTTATTGCTTCCTTCTAGCTGGGTCAACATGAGCTTTAAAACCAGCCATATGTGCTGCCAGGAGTGCTGGGCACACTGGTTGCTGATGCTGTCAAGTGTGAGCTTCTAGAACAATCCAGGGGTTTGATTTAGGGCAGTGTTAGCTGTGCCCAGGCAGTGCTGTGTCTATACAATGTTGTGCTTGTGCTTCAAGGTAGAGTCACAAAGCAATCCCAGGTCTGATGTCAAGGTGTAAGTAAGAGATGATATTTGTTTGTCCATTACCTTGGAGATCACAGGAACCAAGTGCATAGGCAAGAATGAGCACACAGATTGTCCACACTCTGGTTGAACTTCCAGAGGCAGGTCAAGCAGCACTGGAACAGAACAGGAATCCAGTTATCACAGAACTTGTTCTTTCCATGACTGGAATGGGAAATGGAAAGGATAGAGTGAAGACAGAAAGCAGGGGGAGAAGAAAGATGGTTTGCTGCTTCTCTGCTGCTGCTGGTACCAGAGGGTGAAATGGTGGGAGCCAGATGTTATTGCTGATATTACCTGGCTTTCTTTCCCACAAGGAGTGGCTGCTCTCCCTCTGAGGGAGCTCTTCCTTCAGTGCCAGCAGCAGCTTGGCTTTCCACTGAAGCTGGCAGAATGGGCACCTTTCAGCCCCTCCTGCCTGATGCAGACTCCTTGCTTTTGTCAGTGCTTAAGATGCTCTTGGGGTTTTCCCTGCTGGGTGATAAAGTGGCAGGTCTGGAGTGCATTGGTAATTGATTAGCCTGACGAGGTCTCAGCTAGACATGATGGATGAGCACAGGTCTCTGCACAAATAAGTGGCAAACCCAACCAGTACTGCTAGTTGTGATGGTGGAACCATAGCTGGGGCAGAGGAAACAGCAGAAGATTTAAAATGACTAAGAGAGAGCCTTGTGTGTCCAGGTTTGGGACTCCCTACAGGTCCTTGGTGTCCCTGGACACTGTTGAGCCCTGCAGCTGTGTGGTCCTGTCTCCACAGATTCTCCCCAGCAGCTGCCTACAACACATCAGTGGCCACTAGTGCTTTTAAACTGGCCTGCCCTTCCTCCAGTTCCCTGCCAGCTCCGTGCCAAGGTGTTCTGCAGGTACCACAGAGGCTGAAAGGGAGTACTGCATATGGTCCTGGTGTCCCTGGCATAAGAAGGACTTTGAACTGTTGGAGCAAGTCCAGAGGAGGCCACAAAGCTGATCAGGAGTGGAGCACCTTCCCTATGGGCACAGAATGAGAGAGTTGGGGCTGTTCAGCCTGGAGAAGAGAAGGTTGTGTGGAG
>NW_008659824.1:26293-28788 GCF_000695815.1 Acanthisitta chloris | reverse complement strand
TTGGGGCTGGGTGATCTCTGACCTTCATCCCAACCCCTTAACATACTATGAAATAAGGCAAAACCTGTAGCTCATCCAAGGCATGGAGGGAACCTTCTTGGCAGATGAAGGATTACAGAGAGAAGGGAGCAGAGCATGGATCTGTTGTTGCACCAGGATGCTGTGCCATGCTTCACTGAGCCTTGCAGATACGTTGGAGTTGAACTCTGTCCCACTTGTATTTTTAAAATGCTGATCGTGTAGTGTGTGGGTCTGCAAAATACTTCTTTAGGGTTTTAGCAGGTTTGTTTATGGAGTTGGGCAGGCAGAGAAAAGGCAGGGCTTTGGGGCAGGGGGGGAAGGGTGTGTTAGGTACTGGAATACAGATAAAAGTATTGGATGTGACAGAAGGGTTTGTGGAGCCCTGAATTTACATTCGGTAAGTATATTATCATAGAATCCCAGAGTGGTTTGGGTTGAAAGGGACCTTAAAGATCATCTCATTCTCCCCCTGCCATGGGCAGGGACACCTTCCACTAGCTCAGGTTGCTCCAAGCCCCATCCAACCTGGCCTGGAACACTCCCAGGGATGGAGCAGCCACAGCTGCTCTGGGCAACCTGTGCCAGTGCCTCAGCACCTCACAGAGAAAGGATTTCTTCCTAATATCTAATCTAACCCTGCCCTCTGGCAGAATGAAGCCATTCCCCTTGTCCTGTCCCTCTTCAGTCCCTCTCCAGCTCTCTTGGAGCCCCTTTAGGCACTGGAAGGTGCTCAAAGGTCTCCCTGGAGCTTCTCCTGTCCAGGCTGAACACCCCCAGCTCTCAGCCTGTCTGCAGAGCAGGGATGCTTCAGCCCCCAGAGCATCTCCATGGCCTCCTCTGGACCCACTCCAGCAGGTCCCTAATGGCTCTGCTTTAAGGTATCTATTTTCTGCTAATGGAGTAATGCACTAAAATGTCATTGCTTTTAATAACTTGTAGGTTTGAAATATTGATAGAAGTAATGAAAGGTGTTTGAGCATCAAGGCCCTCCCCAAGCATCAGAGAAACCTGAGGCTGGTTTGAAAGATGCGGATGTGACAGCATTACACTTTTACTGGTGCTGTGACACAGATTTGATCTAAAATATTTACACATAGAACATGTGCTGAAAGGTTCTCTGCTCACCTGAGCATGTGGTTCAGAGTTGTGATCCAGCACCCAACCTCCATCTTGGGGAGTAGATTATTTTTCATCCTGTGCTGGGCATGAGGTGTGACAGGACATGGCTTGATCACTCAGCAGAGCTGGGAGCTGGTCTGGCAGACAGCTGGTTCCAGAAGGTGCATGGGGCTGGGGGTGTACTAGCTGAAAGCTGTGCACTCTGTGGGCTAAGGATGTTGGATGTGACAGGTTTTACAGCCTTGGTAAAACCAACAGATTGAACCTGGTTGCTGACCTTGTGTTGGGAGTCTGAGATAGGTCTGTGTTAGTTCCAGGTTAAATGAGGTTGGAGGTGAAGCCTAACACCAGGTACCTGGGAGAGGCTGTTCCTCTGCAAAGTGATGCAAGAAAATGACTGGTGACTTGCTCCTGAGTGTCTGGTTCTGTTGTCACAGGGATGGTGGTGAAGATGTGCCTGTCTTTCTGCTCACCCTTTTCTTGCTGTGATGTGCTGTGTGCTGAGAAATGCAACCAAAGCTCTAAAATTGTTGTGGGTATGGGGTAGTTCTAAATCAGAGTGAATTATGTACCTCTAGAGCTGAGGATTGGATTTTACAGTCACTGAGGAGACATATAAAACTGTCAGCACCAAATGCTGTACATCAGAAGGTGTGTGCATGGAAGACAGAATCACTTGGAGCTGCTTTGCTGTGAGGAACAAACCAATGAATAAATCCTGTGCTGGTGGAACTGCTGCTGCTCATAGAGGCTGTGTTACCCAGAGCAGAACTGGGCAGGGTTGCTCTCCCAGTTATCTGATCCTCACTGTGGCTGTGGCATATACAGGTAGTTCCATTTAGCCTAGATGGTCTCTGGTAGCAGAGATCTCATTGTAAGTTATGTCAGATAATAAAAATTACCTGTAGACAGATATTTTCCATCTGGCATGTTTCTGATTTTGGTATCCTCCTTCCCAGGGTGTGTCTGTTGACCAGAGCCATTTGAATGCAGAAGGTGTCCTGGGCCTTGCTCAGTGTGTGGCTCAGTGCTGCAGCCCTTATCTGTACACAAGAAGCAGCACTTGTGTCTGGGGGAGCTGTGAGACATCAGCTGCAGGTACAGAAAATCAGCAGCCACTGCCAAGCACTGCTTTGTAGCCACTCTGGTGTCTCCTCTTTGCTAAAACAAATTGAAGTGGATAATAGACACTCCATTTCACCAAGTGAAAAGGCATTTTGGATGCTGAAAGTCAGTTAGGGGATGTGAAAAGGCAGAACATCCTTTCCTTGGCCCTTGATTTTCAGCTGCAGCTTCAGTGTATGTGCCTCAGACAGTGGGGAGTGTAAAAGTGCACGTTGGTGTTTAGAGTTACA
>NW_008659824.1:10177-26121 GCF_000695815.1 Acanthisitta chloris | reverse complement strand
CAGGTTTAGATGAATGGAAATCCATCCCAGAGATTAAAATCTGACAAAAGGATCTGCTGTTGGAAGTGATCCAGTGGCACTGACTCTGCCACTGCTGGTTTGAATCACAGGAAGTTGTGCAGGTGCTCTGTAAGTACTGTAACCTGCCTTTCCCTTGTTTTTATCCATTCCTCTGCATGTGCCAGTTGCCATTGAGTGTTTTGGTAATGGACTGATGTGGAGAAATTAAATAACATTCAAGGCTGGTTTCCTTAGCCTCTGGCCAGCATTCAGGTTGGATTTCTGTTATCCTGAGGAGATTGTGTTATACCTGAAGAAATCTTCAGGAGTTCTTACCCCTACAGAGCTGGCAAGGAGCTGACTCTGCCCCTGCAGTGAGGGGATGCTCAGGTGTGCTGGGGTGGAGCTGCTTTGCTGATGTGCAGAGAGCAACAGGAGCTGGAGAGATGCTGCAGCAGGCACTGAGATACACATTCAGCAGTGACTTCTCCAACACAGTGGAAATGGTAAAATAGCATCTGTCAGTCAGGGCTTTTATTGTGCCTCAAACCCAGGGGTGAGATGGTGTTCACTGAGCTTTCTGGTGAGGGTTGTCTGTAGTGTGGTGAAACACTGAACTTCTCTGCTGCATTTCAAACCTGCAGTGAAACAGCCTCTTGTCAGTGAGCCCTTCCCCCCCAGTGTCAGAAGGAGAAATGGGAATTCTCCAGCCTGTGCTTCAGCCTGTGAATCTCCTTTAGGCAGCAGCTGATTCTGGTACCTACATTAACTTTTACAAGTGAATGCTGCAGGTTTTTTTCTCTGCAGACCACCCAGCACAAATAGAAGTCTGTGAGAAACTGGGATTTGCTCTCTGTCCTCTCCAATTTCATGCTTGTGCTGAAGATCCCATTGGAGTTGTTCAGGTTGTCTTGTGTAGTAGCTAACTATGACACCCCCCTGACCCCTAAGCCAAGAGACAAGTTTGCTGTGTCAACATGGTGCTGTGGGGTTTGTTCTTGCTTCATCCTCCCAAAAGAAAAATGAATGGCTTATCTACTTCTGAGTCTTATGTGACAGACATGGCACAGACTTCTTCATGCCTTTTGACAACCACTGGAGTACTGCATACAGTTCTGGTGTCCCCTGCAGAGGAAGGGGACTGAGTTGGTGTCTTCATCTAGTCAGTAGCACTGAGTTGGTTTCTTCATCTACTTCTGTTCCATTAAACCCTTCATTTGGCCTAACAAAGTGTTTAAGCAGAGCTGTGTACCTTAAAATGCAGCTGCTGCTTTCCTTGAGTGTGATGTAGTTGTGTTTTAAATAGGAACTGTTGACTAGACCAAGTTGGTACAACTTCTAGTGTGAAGTAAGACATTGTGTGTGATTGGGAATTTTTGTTCTACCACACTGAGGCAAGAACTAGAGAGGAAAAACTGTTTAAGGATACAGAGATCACAGAGCAGTGGCTGTGTTGTCAGTGTGACGGGACAGTGTGTTTTGGGGGTGGTTCTGCAGTGCTGGATGGAGAAAATAAGTGGGAATCTGGGAAGGAGGCCGTGCTGGGCCTGGCATTGTGGCAGTGCTGGAAATCAAAGTCAGTAATAGGATTTCACTGTGGCTCAGCCTCTGGCTGCCTGCAATATGTTCAGGAAATCGCTTTACGTCTCTGCTCCCATTTCCTTGGCTGTCAGATGAACATAATGATAACTGCCTCCTCGGGCTGCATTAGAGCAATAAAGCATTGGGAGGAAGGAGTCAGAGGTGTGTGATTTATGGATCCAGCAAGGTCAGGCTGAACAGCTAAGGAAATCAGGGAATGAGGGAAGTTCTCCTGGAGCTGAGCGGATGCCGAGGCTCGGCACAGTGCCCACGCTCAGGATTGTCCAGAAAGGTGGAGCAAACCTTTCCAGCCCTGTCTGAACAGAGGCAGCTAAAACCAAAGTATTTTTGTAGGGTTTTTTTTTTCAGAAAGAGGTTTTGCTTGTTGAGTTTTCCCCATGTGGATGTTTTATTGAGATGCTCTGCGTGACTTCTTCCCTATGTACAACTAGTTGTAACATGATTTTATGCTTGAAGACAATAAAAGAAAATGAGTCAATGAGATAAGATATTGAGATAAACAGATGAGCAATGTTTATAAACCATAAGAGTCTCCTAAAGTTGATAACCATCAGTTGGAGCCAATAGACCAAATGGTGCTGAAGGAAGAGAAAATCAATAGTGCAGAAGCTTTTACAGAGAATTTATGAGCACTTTGGTCAGGCTCCCCCCATGAAGACTAAAGCATAGCTAGCACTAAGCACTTACTTATGAAAGGGCTTACTGAGAAGTCCCTTGTTGAATTCACAAACTGTTCCAGGGAATTAAATCAGGGAATATGGAAATGGGCTTTGAAATATTTTTTCCCCATTTATTAGTGTATACTCAGAAGAAAGTGCTGTAATAAATTATCCAACTCCTTTGAGTAATGTGGCTGAACAGACAATAGCAGTGATGCACAGTCCCTGCCAAAGTTCCTAAGCATACCTGGTGCAGTTTCTGTTGCAGGAGATAAATGGATTAGTTTGGACTGGTTGCTGATAGGAATTCCCCCCCAGTCCCTGAAGATGGACCTCCACTGTCTTTAGGTGCTACTACCCAGTTAAGACAAGCACAAATAGATACTAACATGCATCAGTTGAGATGTTCTTTCAAGGAGCATAGAAATTTTCTGTGCCATGGGTGGCTCCTGTTGGGGTGAGCAAGGAAGCTGATCCCACACACAGCCCCAGGGGACCCAGCACTGTCCCACTCACAGCTGTGGGTTAAAATCTAGGAGAGGAAAGAGGACATGTAGATAAGAGCAGGTGGTGGGATGAATTACCAGGTATTAAGAAACATGTGAAGATGAGGAGTTAAACAAAGCAGCTGACCCTTGTTCTCTGCTGCTCATCACAGGGTTTGTGATGTGACATGTTCATATCAATGTCTGGTGTTGTTGGGGCAGATTATTAAGTGCCAAATAGGCTCTGTGCAAGTAAATTCTGCCTCATCAAGAGACAGAGAATGTGAGATGAAGCCAGAGAAGTAAGAATGCCCTGGCAGTGTAAAACAGGTACCGGGAGCTGCTCACTGCTGCCTGTGAGGTCTCTGAGGAGCAGCAGTCACCTCCTGGTGCAGAGGCTCAGCCTGGTCGGGGACAGCAGTGTCACAGTGCTCAGAGAGGTATTTGGGTCTCAGCAGTGCTTTGTGGCCCATTTGCTCTCTCAGTAACAGTTGCTCACATCGTTACCTTTAGGCTGTATTTTGCCTGTATCTCCTGGGTTCTAGAGAGAACCAGGACTTTTGTTCCCAAGCAGCTGAAGCAGATCTGGTGGTTGCTTTCCACTCTTTTCTCCCTATTTGCACACCAAAAAAATCCCTTACATCTCCTGCCCCACGACAAGGGGATTCTTACTGAGGCACTCATGCAGCCACGTGCATAGAGGCTTGTGCCTCTCCCTGTGCAGTGAGACTTAGTTCTTTCATGCACTTTAAAACCTTTAGTGAAAAGCATCCAGAATGAGGAAAATCTTCGGCTGAACACATATCTTCAAAGATACACCTGTGCTGTGCCTTTTTGCCTTGCTGCACCACAGTGTCTCCCTCATATTCATCTTGGTTTCCTGCTGGTTGTGTGTTGGAGCACAAAGCTGCAGAGCAGCACAGATCTGGGTTTGGAGGGTGTCCTCAGAACACCTCAGCCTGGGAGCCTTGGTCTGTCTGGGTGAGAGCCCAGTGAGTGTGGTGGAGGAGGGGATGGATCAGGCGTCGGATGTGTGATGGGTTCGCTTCGCTTGGAACACTATTGTGAAATGATTTCTCCTTCCTGACTACTGAGTAGCCTCAACAGTATCAGGTTGCAGCTCAGACCAAGCTAGCTGGGCTTGAGCTGCCAGTATTGCTCAGCTGAAACATATAAAAACATCTCTGATTCAGTCATTTTCATTTCACAGCATTTTGGATTATTAATTGTCACCAAAGCGAAGTTTTCTTGTATGTTTGCCCAAAATGCTCCATGTTTTTATCCTCACCCTTTTCTCTTTGCTTTCTTTAAGGGGGTTGGTTTCAGGTTCCATCAGTAATTGTGGGAATTGGGGCTGCTTTATTAGTGCTCCCTGTGCTTTGCAGATCATGAGTTTGCTCCCTGTGCCTCTCTCTGCTGCAGCACTGAGCACCTGCTTGGTCCCTTCTGTACTGCAGAGCAGGAAGCACTGGGCTGAAAACCAGGAAAGGGAAAACATCAGTGAAACTACATGGAAACATCTCTCTCTACTCATTGGCAGTAGTTTTTTGCCCTAAGGCAAGGTGACAGTGACATGTCCTCGCACCAGGAGGCAGCTAAACATGATCAATGCAGGCAAGAGGAACAGAGAACTGCACAACAGATCCGGGGAAGGCTGGTGGTACATGGCACTAGGGGATCTCTCCAGCTGCCAGCAGACCTGAGGAATGCTGCCAGGGGTCTCCAGGGGGAGGTGGGATCACTCCTGGAGAGCTCCATACCCACTGTGGAGGGAAAGCAGGGGATCCCCACGCTTTGTTTCTGAGAACACAGGTTCTGTCTGTGCTGTGTTTGAAGTGGAAGAGGTGTTTTCCCAGGACCAGCCTGGGGCTTGGCCTTTCTGCATGGCTGTTCACCAGATTTGGTTGGGATTTCTCTGAGCTGCCTCACTGTTCCCTGCAGTGTCTCCACCTGTGCCCAGGAGGGGTCTGGTGCCAGAATTCATGAGGGCACTGGTTACAGGCTGTAATTCCAACATTAATACTCTCTCAGCAATAAAAACCATTACTTGCCTCTCCCCCAGGGAATTGTCCAGGCTTTTTTGTATGAGCACTCCTTTCTTCTCATCTCGTTTCTAACAGTTGTCTTGCTCAGGCATTGTTTTGGTGAATCATACATATCAAAGTGTGTTTTCCTCTTCCCTGGTCTCCCACTCCTGTTGTTCATGGCTTTTTTCTTCTGGTTACTCCCGTTAAAATGTCTCTAGTTCGCTCTTGCTTCCCTTTAAGTGCTGGAATAATTAGCAGCAGCAGGCACAGAGAGGTTGCAGTGGATGTGAGCTGTACTGGTGAGTGTTTGACACGGCTTGCTGAGTAGGGAAGGGGAGGGCAGCAGGGACAGACTTTACTCAGCAGCAGCTTTCCACCTCTTCCTCAGTTTCCTGTCTGCAAGAAGAGCTTTCAGGCAGCCTTTCCCGTGTTCCTCTCACCTTTCAATGCATGTTTCCCAAATCTGTTCCACAGGTGCCAACGAAAAAGCTGAAGAAATATGAGAGAGAGTACCAAACCATGCGAGAGAGTCAGCTGCAGCAGGAAGATCCTATGGACAGATATAAGGTAGGGAGATGCTATTTGGGAACCTGTTTCCTTGGAGAATCCTATGGGGAGTGCTGCAGTGGCTAAGCAGAGGTGTGTGTACCACACTCACCTCCCTGGGACATGTTGGTGCAGACCCTAGGGAAGCAAAGTGGCAGGTGAAACTCATCTCCTTTTTGAACAAGCACATTTGGACTTAGTGGGTTTTCTTTCACTCCCCAGGAATATTTCACTCACAATTTGTAACTCTCAAGACATCTGCAAGTAGCCACATATAATATTTGTCTTCTTTCAGTTTATATGTTTGTAGGTAACTCTCCTGCTGTTGCCCTTTTACGGGAGATCTTCATGAGCCGCAGAAACAAAGGGTGATTGATTCTCAGCTACAGACACAGAAAGGAGAAAACACACATTGCTCTAGCACCAGCTGTGTGCAGTGGCATCCACAGAGACTTTGGAAGATGAACTCTTCCTTGGCTGATACAATCCTTGTGATTCATTTCTGTTTATACCAAGCATTGCAATATTTGTTAAGATAATGCCTAGCACGGTGGGACCCAGAGCTCTCCTGGGTCCCTCTGGGCACTGCTGCAGCAGAATTCCTAGCAATGGGTATCCTGCTTTAAAGCAGCAGAGGAATAAAGGTTCAGTTGTTCCTGTGATAGCTCAATAGTTCACCAAAAGAAGAATAGTTGTTTAATTTTGATCAGCTTTGCGTATCTCTCCAATGTATTTGCTTCCATTGTCACAGCCACATTCTGTTGCCATAGATTTTGTGTGCTGGAGGCTCTGCCTCTGGGCATGGACTTCACTGAGTGCTCAGGCTCTGGTTATTGCTCACCCTGCTTTGAACAGTTCAGTTTTCTCTAGGTGAAGCTGCCAGAGATGAAGCACTTTGCTGCCCACTGCCCAGGAGAGCTGGGAACTGACATTGCTTCCATATCCCTGTCCTGTTAGCCTGCTGTTCTTCATTGTGCCTTGATAGTTAAATGACATTGCAGTTGGTACAGAGTCTGCCAGGAGTGTGGAGTGGGTGCAACAGGTTTGCATGGTTTTCTGTGTTCAGAAATCCGAAGGATGGAAATCTGTAGTGAGAGACTGTGCCTTAACTCATAAAGATGACAAGGTAGACTTACAGGTACAGAGAAAGTCAAACTGACCTTTTTTTTAAATATCTGTGAAAAGTTATATTTTAAGTGGTTTTTTTTTTTTGCTGTCAAAGGATGTAGATTTTATGGTCTGTGGGAGCTGGGACTGCTGTAGCAGTCAAGAGCCAATAGCAAGTATGACCTGTTTAGAAAAAACACAACTTGCTGCTGATTAACTTCTAAGTGTTTTTCCAGTGGTTCACTTATGGTACTGTGGAATTAAAATAGTGCTTGGAAAACAAACAAGGGTTCTTTGAAGCTCTGTGGAAGCATATTAACCAGTTAATCCTGGGTGATGGATGGTGAAGAACATTATCCCAAGCTGCAAATCAGGATATAGAAGTGACTCCTTGGCCACTGTTTCTGTGAGCCACTGTCACAGTCAAGATCACAGCCCAGAGGTTTGGCTGGTGCTTCTGAAACTCACTGGATTTTTTATTAAGCTGGATTTTGTCTGATCCTCTTAGCAGTGCTGTGCTTGGAGAGTCCCTGTCCATGGTTAGTGGCACATTAAGTTCTAAGTTCGGACACATTCCTCAGTTGATGGAAAAATGCTTAGAAGTGTTCTTTGTTCCTTGTCTTGCTTGTTGATTTTATTCTTGTGTGAAGCTGAGCTTGGTAGGAACTGACATTTCAGGAGTGTTTCCAGAGTGCAGCAAGAAGCACCATCTGTGTGGATCCTCACAGGCAGCAAGTGCAGCGCCAGCCTTGGTCTTTCCTGTCCCCTCAGTGAGCACTGCAGCCCCTGTGAGCAGAGACACATTCCATTTGGGCAGCACTGGGGTGGGCTTTGCCCTGTCAGGCTTGGGGTGGGAGCACAGTGCTGCCATCAGCTCCTGCTCCAAACGTTTTACAGGTTCTCTTCCCAGAACAAAGCCAGGAGTGTGTTTGCTGCCCAGGAAGGAGGTGTTTGTTGGAGTGGAGATCCTCCTGTAGGTCCAGAAGGAAATGAGCTTTCAGTCTGTTGACAGTTTGCAGTTAGAGTTGTTAGAGGTTTTGTAGTTTAGTTTTCCTTGCCGGCAGGGATTTGTGAGGAGCACAGAGACGTTGGCACTGGTGAGCTGCAGCAGTGAGGGATGTCTGAGTGAGACACCTCCCTGTGCCCTGGGGAGGACAGGCTTGGTGTGTTGAGAGGGAGGTGGGTGGGTTTGCAGCATCTGGCTCACCCTGGTGTTTGCCTGACCTGCTGAGTTCGTGTGTGACACACCAGGCTCCTGCCCAGCTCACATTTTACAGATTGTGGTTTGCCTGACCCACAGAGCAGGATTAGAGTGCCACAATTTTTGCTGTTTGTTTCCTTTTGTATTTACAAGTATTACTTAGGAAAAGTGTAAGTTTTTATGGACACCTTTTCACTTTATTTTCCATTTCTTATACTAAATTATCATATTTTTGTCAGATTTTTAAAAGGTGCCAAAGAGGGAAATATGCTCGAAATTGCTGTTTGTCCTCGAATTTCATGACTTTTAGTTAAAATGAATTACAAGTGGCCTATAAAAACCAGGAAGAAACATGAGTTTATGTGCAGATAAATAGTAATATAGTTCAGAGTGATATTTTTCTAAATAGTATGGGGTTTTGTTTTCCTGTGTTTGAGAACAGCTCATGTAACAGGGTTTGACTTGATGAGAAGTTGCCAGAATTGAGCTTGGGACTTGGTTTAAAGTCAAGAGGCTGTTGACAAAGGAGTTCTGCCATCAGCCCCTGGTTGTGCCCACAGCTCTGTTCTGAGGGGAGAAATGTCTCTTCCTCTGTGGACCTTGTGCAACAGAGAAGTTGTGTGTCTGAATAAATGTGTGATTTGGACATAACAGCCCTTTTGTGTGTTTGAAGTGGAAGCAAAAATTAATACCAAGTCATGGAAACTGAGTGTTAACCATCCTGAGGAAGAACATGATGACTCTCCATGTGGGACATGGTGGTTTCTAACAGTCCAGTGTGCTGGGCACTTGGGGAATGTTTCTTCAGAGTCACCAGACTGAAAACAACCACCTCCAGCAGCCTCTGTGTGGCTTCCCATGAGAGGCTTTCCTGGAGAGTGTGCTGGAAAAGCCTTTTGGGTTTCTAGATGGAGGTTCACAGGGTGTTTGTTCAGAGCTCCTGCATGATCAAGAGCTCTTCCCATTGGGCTTACAAAGAGCTCAGGTTGCTCACATCCAGCACAGTGAATTGTAACCAGTGTTTTCATCCCACCACTGAGGATCTGTTTGTGCCCAAAGATCTGGGGTTTGGGTGTGTCGTGGTTTCATCCCAACCAGCAACTCAGTCCCCACCTGCAGCATGGCAGAGAATCAGCAGAGAACAAGTGGGAAAACTTGTGGGTTGAGATGGAGACAGTCCAGTAGGTAAAGCAAAAGCTGTG
This sequence comes from Acanthisitta chloris, assembly GCF_000695815.1. NCBI lineage: Eukaryota > Metazoa > Chordata > Aves > Passeriformes > Acanthisittidae > Acanthisitta > Acanthisitta chloris. The sequence goes on along the minus strand of NW_008659824.1, from coordinate 17,292 downwards.
TGCTCAGGCAGAGCAAGGAATTCATCCTCCCCTTCCCAGGGCAGGTGTCCAGCCATCCCCAGGACAGCATGACAAGGACTTGGAAAGACAAATGACATCCTCCAAATGTCCCCAATTCTTCCCCCTTCCCAGCTTCACATGCTGAGCAGGATGCCATGTGGTGTGGAACATCCCTGGGGTCAGCTGTCCTGGCTGAGTCCCCTCCCACCTCCCTGTGCCCCCCCAGCTGGTGGGGAGGGACGAGGAGCAGAAAAGGCTGTGATCTGTTACTGCTGAGCAGCACTTAGACAAACATCTCCATCCTCTCAGCACTGTTTGCAGCACAAACCCAAAACACAGGCCCGTGCTAACCTCTGAGGAGCAAATTAACTCTTCTGCCAGCCAAACCCAGCACAGGGTGTTGCTCGTCAGACACGGAATTGCTTAACGAGGTGGTGACTCGTTCCACCCCACTTGAGTACATCACAGAGAGGATGCATCATCGTCTCTAATTTCCTCAGGAATTGCTCCGTGGTGCTGGGCGGAAGGAGCAGAGGGTGGAGTTGTAGCCTTTCAGTCTTCTGGGCTGAGGCTTCCCTTGCTGCTTTCAAACTTGCTCTCTTCTTTCCATCCAGCGTGTGATGGAAGCTGGAGAATATCCTCTCTAAAACTCAGAACCAAAATGCACTGAAGAATCAGCAACTTCTTTTTTTTTTTGTTTTGTTTTGTTGTTGTTGGTATTAAAAGCTATTTTATATCCTGTTTTCACTGTCTTTACACCAATGGTTGAAAGCAGTATTGGGTCTGTGACTGTACAGGAGGTAAGTTGATTTGTGTTTGTGTGTATCAGCAGTGTTTGTCCTCTTGGAAATGCAGTATCCTCCTTTTAACAGCTAACCCCAGGGTTCACCACCTGCCTTTTGGAACCAGAAGGAGCAATTTGGGAACGAGGGACCTGTTACTTTACTGACTGTAGAAACTAGCAGTGCTGAGGAGAGGGAAATGGTTGTCATAGTCAGTAAATTGCCAGCGGTGTTGGAGAAGAGCAGGAAGCTGTTTGTTTACACCAGGGACAACCAGCAGGTCGGACTAGTTGGCTCATGCAGGTTCCAGAGTGCTGTCTGCGATGAGTCCTGTAAGGAACCAGCTCCATCTGGTGAACTTCATGCCATTGTGAGTGTATTTCAGGAAACCCTGACCCAGTGGAAACAGTTTGCTAACATAAAAAGTGCTGTTTGTTTGCTCTTTCAGTCTTTACTGTGTCACGTTAGGTTCTATTTAGGCTAAAGCAGTCCAAGAGTTTCCTCCTGAGGAAGGAGGCACTTTGTCACTGCTGGGTCTGGAGGGAGGAGCTGGGAAAGACAAACCATCTAATCAGGCAGACTGCCCTGGGTGGAGGGAGAGTTAAGAGTGGCCCTGAGAGAGCTCTCAGCTGGACATTAGCTGTGTGGTGAACGAGCTGAAAACATCTCTTGGCTATTGACTGCATGCCCAAGGTAAGAGATCTCTAACTTCTTACCAACATGCCATGTAATTCCTGGCTTAAGAGGAGGATAATGCATTTCCAACCACGGAGCTTGCTTACCCACTTGTCTGTGAATGCAAAGCAGGAGCTCTCAGCTTCACACTGTGCAGCTTGCTTTGCAGGCACTGAAGCTTTTGGCAAAGGCATAGAAAAAAATGTTAAAGCAAACTGGGTTGGTTTGGGAAAGTCTTGAGAATTTGCTGATTTCTCTGTCTGAGAAACATCCCTGTGAAAGGTATTGGCTCCAGGTTTTAGGTGAAGTCTGCTCTGACAACTGCTCATTGGCAGAGCTGTGTCTATGGAAATTACCATTCCTGAGATGGTCTGAACAAAACTCAGGGATTAAGACATGTTGGGGATGATGACTGATGACTGCAACTTGGGTTTTATCCTTTAAAGATTATATTAGCCTTAGAAAAGAATATTGCTATGAAAAATTCCCTGTCCCAAACAGGCTACAGTGCAGTTAAAGCCAGAAAGATCCCCAAAGTCGTGCACCTTCTAGCAGTGGTTGCTTTAACTGTGCTAAGACAGAAGTGTTTTACTTATAGTTTCTGTATGAAACAAGTTATGCAAAGTACAATCTTTTGGAAAGGAAACAAACTCGCTTTCCTGTACAGGGCAGTGCCTGGTCTCGTTGCACAATGGGGTCACATTAAGGAGAGAGAATTTACAGAGGTTCTGCTTCCTGCCACAGGGGAAGTTCCCACACAGAAGGGACATTTTTTAGCATCCTCTCAGGGCTCTACTTGTCCTGTTTTTGTTGAGACAAGTGTGCAAAATCTGCTTGTAACAGAACTGAAAACTGCAGTTTCATGGTGGGGAGTTTGAAAAGGAAAAAACATCTGAGCATAGCTGGTGAGCAGGAGGAAGTGAGGGCAGGAGAGTATGTGACAGGGGAAGTTCCCACACAGAAGGGACATTTTTTAGCATCCTCTCAGGGCTCTACTTGTCCTGTTTTTGTTGAGACAAGTGTGCAAAATCTGCTTGTAACAGAACTGAAAACTGCAGTTTCATGGTGGGGAGTTTGAAAAGGAAAAAACATCTGAGCATAGCTGGTGAGCAGGAGGAAGTGAGGGCAGGAGAGTATGTGCTAATGGAACACACTTTGCTTTCATTCACTGAGCAACTCTGGGAAATCTTTTTGCTGTCTTAAGGGCTGATATCTATTGACTTTGCTGTTCTGTCTTGGAGAACATGACTTACCTTCCAAGTGAGCACAGATGCTTTTGAAATCTCAGCATGTAGGTTATTGTTCCTCCACCTCTGAGCTCTCACATCAATGTGGTGTTTCCCCTTGAATTTCCACGGGGCACAGATTCCCTTTGCAGCCTGTTTTGGTGTGAAAGGTGCACAGCCATTGTGGGACTGAAGGCCAGCACAGCTTTTTCTCTTAAAATCCCTTGGAGGAGAGCACCTCTGTCTGTCCCACCTGGCTGTGCTCCTCTGAAATGAGGATGTGCCTTTGATGCTCAACCCCTGGAAGTCTTTTGAATATTGTTCTGCTTCTCAGCCCTAGAAGAACAGTCATTGAAACTGATTTTTGAAAGACATGAGTTACTACTGTGCATTCTCCTGTGTGCTTCCCTTCTGTGGTCAGTGCTCCGTGGAGTCACTTGTGCCTCTCTGGAGTGGAGGGCAGTGCAGTGAGGTCCTGCAGCCTCCAGTTTGTGTTCCAGCCACTGCCCACCAGCAGGTCCTGGGGGTGTGCTCAGGGGTGAGGTCCTCTTTCCACCTGGCACTTACTTCCAGCAGGTTTCGTGTAGAGCACATGTTGCTGTCACTGTGTGGGAGTTGGAGAAGGGCACAAATGGCCATACAGGGTTGCCCAGGGAGGTGGTGGAGTCACCAGTCCTGGAGGTGTTTTCAGAGGTGTCTGGAGCTGGGCACTGGAGGATATGGTTTAGGGGTTACAGCAGTAACAGGGTAAGGGTTGGACTTGATCTTGGAGATCTCCTCCAGCCTCGATGGTTCTGAGATCTATGAGCTGTAGAGGGTTCCCTGCTAAATGCTGGTCCCAGGGGAGATGGGAAGTTGGCACTACATCAGGTACAAAATGGGCTGTTTTGGTGGATCCCTGCAGATGGAATTTTGTGGAATGGAGCAGGACAGCTTTCTACTTCCAACTGCAAACTGTTGTTATGAGGAATTCTTGACTGGTCTCTGCTCACTGCTGCTGGGTGGGATTTTGTCTGCTGAATGTAGACAACAAGCAGGAAACCAAATGCTTTTGTGGAGAGGGTTGTGTTTCCTTCGGACAGGGAAACACTCCAGTCGGTGTCACTGAGGTGACACAAACCCTTGGGATGTGAGTGGAGTAGCTGCATTTGCACTGCTGGCTTGACTCAGTGCTGCTCCCAGAGCAGCAGTCCTGCCTCAATGTGCCTTCTCCGTGTTCTGTGCACACAATACACTCACTCACTGCACTCGCCGTGTTCTGTGCACACAATACACTCACTGCACTCGAATGTTGATAAGGATTAACTTCCTCCCATGGTTGTTTTCTCTTTCCGCAGAGGGAGAACCGCAGGCTGCAAGAAGCAAGCATGAGGCTGGAGCAGGAGAACGACGACCTTGCCCATGAGCTTGTAACAAGCAAAATTGCCTTACGGAATGACCTGGACCAGGTAATGCTGGCAGAGATGGGACCCAGCTCAGGCTTTGCAGCGCCACTTTTAGGAGCTTTATCCTCAAGACAAAGCAGGAACACAACGTTAAAAGGGCAGTTATTTGTGCCTTTGTTTTCCTGACAGCCTCACTCCTGGCTGCAGCGTGCAGCTGGAGGCATTGGGTGGTGTTTGGCCAACACTCACTGCACCTTCTCTGTGGGGATTGTTCAGAAAATATAAGCCATAACCTCTGAGCAGATACCACAGAATGGGCATTTCCTTGAAAAAGGTGTCACATACTCCTTGAAAGGCTAATTTCCAGGGGAGTTGCCTTGCAGAGTATCTGTGTGTCTGTTTTTTATGGCCGTTTTAGTGCAGCCAGCAAAAGTCAGAGATAATGAAGTGGCACCAAAAATTAGCAGGGCTGGTGGGTGTTTGTTGATAGAAAGGCTCTGGGTTGTTGGTTGGTAACTACTTTTGTTCCCCCTGAAGACTGGAATGTGGAGGGCAGCAGCAGTCAGACCCTTCACCTCAGAGATGATGTTCAGAGAGCTACACATTCAGCTCTCTCTGGAGTGTTTTATGTGGTACTGATAACTGCCCTAACAGCTATTGTTAAGGTGCTAAATACAGGAGGGCCAAACTCCACCACACCTCGGGATTAGTCCCTTGCTAATCACTCATTAGTCCCTTGCCCAGCGAGGGCTGTAGTGCCTTTTATAATGCAATTTTTTTTGCTGCTGGAGCCTCTGAGTTGGATTTCCCATAGGTATTTGACTTTCTTTATCTAACCTCAGAACTGTAAACATCACTGCCCACAGCTGTGCAGGTTGTGTTTCTGTTTAGGCTCTGCTGGTTTGGATCCCTGGGATTCTGAAGCTGTGAGCTGTCTGGGTGAGCAGAGCCAGGCAGAGATGTGCTCTGCACGGTGGAGTGAGCAGTCTCCTCTGGAGGGCAGGAGCAATGTGCTGAGGTGCTCTGTTTTCCCTGGGAATAGTTCTGAAGCAGCTTTATGTCTGCTCCTGCCAGTGCTTATTTTTATCTCATGCCAAGGCTGCCAAGCACATACCTGTGCCAGTCCCATTCCTTGCTCTCCTGCCCTTCCCAGTCTCTCTGTAGACAAGACTGGCTCCATGAAGTTCTCCCACACCAACTTCCAGTCCCAGGCACTGACAGCAAAGCTTTGTGCTACTGCACTCCTCATCTGCAAGGACAAGGGGTACCACACCACTGTGGGTGCTTGGAGAGCCTGGAATGAGCACATGAAAGGAGGAGAGATCTGTAGTTCCTTCAAAGCATATTTTAAACAGGTCTTTCATCAAAAATATCCTTGTAATCCCTGAGTGCTTTTGTTCTAAATGTCAATCTCATCGATTTTCCAGTCCTGCACTGCTTGTTTTCCTTTCTCCCATGCAGCAATCCTCAATCCATCTCTCCAGCCATGGCCATGGTGGAGCTGGTTCTGCTGCCCACAGCTGCCACTAACACCCTCATTGATAATTACACTGGGGCAGAAAGATAAGCTGGTACCACCAGCAGTGCTGGAAAACCAAACTGCAGCTCAGAGCCAAGTTCTGTACTGTTCCTTGTTGTTTCCAGTGCCCTTTTCCCTCAGTGCTGTTTGACCACAACTGTTGCCTGTCCTGGCACTGGGTACTGAACGGGAGGAGTGAGGAGATCAGTGTGTGTGGGGAAGGCAACAGAACATAGCCAGACCCTGAGAAACACATTCCTCTCCTGGTGGTGGGTGAGGACAGTGCTCACAGAACCAAAGCATTCCCAGTCACCATAACCTCAGCCCTTCCAAGGAAGGAGAAGATTCATATTCTCCAGAACACACACATCATCAAGTTTCTCCATGTAATACTTATTTGCATTGATAAACCATTTTGTCTGGTGGTTCTGTTTTGTCTCTTGCACTTGTCTCTGCCCTCACACTTTGTAAGGTACAGTGCAGACACTTAAGGTTTTTACAGTTACCTATTTTCCCTGCTCACAGATTGAAAAATGGGATGAGCCATCTGAAGGAGGCTAGGTCAGGCTGCCCTCACATAGATGAACACTGATCCCAACAAAAATGCTCTGTGCATCGTTGTTTGCATCGGGACAGAATCTCTGTGCCTGTGTGCCATCTGGGCGTAGGGAAACGCTTGGCCAAAGGGTCCTTTGGCACAGTTGTGAACTAATTTAGGAAATGGCTACCTGAGAAGGGAATTTCCTATAAAAAACAGGTTGTGTGAGGCATTAGGGGGCAGGAGAAGGCAGTGGTAGAGCCTGAATCTGCATTAGTTCTGCAGTACCAATGGATTTGTATGGGCACAGATAACATCTGATTTACCCAGTGTCTCTGGTTCTAGGCTGAAGACAAAGCAGATGTTCTGAACAAGGAACTTCTCCTGACCAAACAGAAGCTGGTGGAGACTGAGGAGGAGAAACGGAAGCAGGAAGAGGAAACTGCTCAGGTAAGGCATTCTCCAGCTTCTCCCATTTAGCTGGGAAATGCCAGCAAAGGGATATATATGCACAACAGCCTGGATGTGCTACAGTTGTGGAAAGGATTTTGTCTTCAAAATGCAGCTGCAATTAAAAATTTATAGTGCCAGAGTTATTTTTTATTTCAAAATGTGATTTGAGTTCAGTTTTCCGTAGCTCATCCCCTTCCCAGTACTGTAATTGTCCCTGGTCACTGGTGTGAGCAGTCACACCTAAGCAGATGTGACCAGACCTCTTAGTTATCTAAACGAGGAGTTGTTGCCCTGTAAGAGTGTTCTGGATTCAGCTGCTGAAATAAAACATTCCTGCCTGAAGCTAGAACCAGCAGCAGGACAGGGATGAGGTCTGGGAGAATTTTGCTGACTAGACTTGGCCTCATTTGCAAACTGTTCAGTCTCAGGTTTGTGATCCTACATATCTAACCTGTGTGTGTTTCACAAGTGCCATTTGACAGCAGTGCCTGCAGCAATGAATGGTGATTCCTTGTGTCTGTCTGAGAGGGATTCTCT
>NW_008659824.1:0-10161 GCF_000695815.1 Acanthisitta chloris | reverse complement strand
CTGAAAGGGCTCTCAGAACTGAGTGGTTCTGAGGGAGGAATGAGCTCTGTGTTAACTGTGCCACAGACCCAAAACGATTTCTTTCCCCTGATCTGGAGATGACAGTGATAGTGCTGAGAGATTCTTCTTCTGTTCTGTCTCCAAACAAACACTCTGTCTGGCCACACCTGCTGTGACTGTGCAGAAAAAAAACCCCTAACAACTAAAAATCAGTAAACCTCACTTAATAGTAGTGTTTGTTCTGTGGACTGTGCTGTACCACTGTTTTACACGGAGAAAGGGAATTCAGCTACAGGAGAATTCTCTGGGCAGGGGTGAAGGGTCACAGTATGGACATTTGGCTATCACTGCTATAATAAGGGTTTGCACACTGAGAAAATCAGACACTTGCCTGAGGACTGGGACTGGGTAAGAAGCAGCAGTAGAGCTGTTGCAGACACAGTGAGTTGGGGAGAGAACAGCCTGATGGTGCTCTCTGAGAACCTGTGTCAGTGTAACTCCTCTCCTCCAATTCCTAGCTGAAGGAAGTCTTCAGGAAGCAGCTGGAGAAGGCAGAGTCTGAGATCAAGAAAACCACAGCCATTATTGCAGAGTACAAACAGGTACTGTTCAGACTCTTTCTCATGTTTCTTGCTTCAGCCTGTTCTGTAAGCTGAATTGCACATTGCACATCTCATCCTTTAAACAAGCTCCAGCACCTTTCAGGCTCTCAGAGAGGAACCTTGTAATTTGTCATAAATCTTTCTGTGGCTTTCCTAATAGTCTCCTAATTAGGCACTCAAGACTAACCTGTCTCTCAGCTGATTTTAGTCCTGTAGGGTGAATACTTCTGTAGCCTGTGACATAATGAAGGATAAACACCATAAACCAATTCATCCATAAAAATGTCCTGGTCTCTGTGCAGGTTCTGTATTGAATACTGCTGGTTTTTCAGTCTCAGCAGCAGCAGTGAAGTTGTTGAGGGGGAATGTGTATGCCTGAGTGAGACGGGATTTAAGAAACGTTGGTTCTAACAAAAAATCCTTGTTTAAAAGCACAGGTTCTGTGTTACTACAGTAAACTTGAGCTAAGACATTGCTTTCTCTGCTCCAGATTTGTTCCCAGCTGAGTACCAGGCTGGAAAAACAACAAGCTGCCAGTAAAGATGAACTGGAAGTCGTGAAGGTGAGAATGATGCCTCTCCATGCAGGGTGTTCTCCCAGGAGCATTGCTGAATGCCAGGGGTACAGAACAAAAGGGGAACTGAAGCTTAAAGCAGCATTAATAGCCCCACAGGCATTTTGCAGCAGATGTACACAAGGGAAGGGTTTATTTCCTTTCACAGTTCTTTATCTTGTATCAGACAAGGTGGAACTCTCAAACTGAAGTGCACTGAGTACTTGGCTTTTCTCTTTCCTGTTAAAATGTAGAGAAAATAGTATTTACTTGTATGTTTTGATCTACTGGGGAAAGAAAAGGCTCTGTAGAGAGCAGACATGTTGTTTCTCCAGTATGCACAGTGATAGAGAGCAGACATGTTGTTTCTCCAGTGTGCACAGCGGAGGGGTTGGAATTGGCCACGTTGGACAAGGTTTGTAATTGGGTTTCTGTAATTTAAGCAGAGCTGATTTAAGTCATTGGCATAGCTTGGGCCATCCCCAGAATTTCCCAATCAGTTCCTCTCCCTTCTCTAAACCCTTAGCAGGAACATCTGCATAAGAGGTAAACATTCCCTGGTCAGGTAATCATTCCATCCTTGTGCTGTGTCACTGCTGAGTAGGCACAGTTGTTTTCCCTCTGCTGTAGCTTCTAGATGTTTCTTTAGTGCTTGAGCTGAACAGATTTGTTGCTTTTTAGTGACTTTTATGTTCCTGCTAAAATAATTCTAGGCTGGATGTTGCTACAATCTGCTGAAATGGCTCAGGATCCTGTTCTAGTCTGTGTGGGCCAGGCCAGCTGTGCTGGAGTAGGTGGTTCATCTCTGCAGGTAGCACAGGAACCTTCCTGTTGTGTCAGGTGTCCCTGGCAAAAGGACCAACCCCTGCTCCCCTGCAGGGAGCATCCTGCTTTCCTGCTCCTGGGAATAGGCAAAAGCAATCTGGTGTCCCTAAAATTAGCACAATCTGTATTCATTTGGAAGGCAAAAAAGTCCCCAAAGTTTAATTTGCTCTTCTGAACTGTGCTGACATAAATACTGCCAAGCTTTGGTAGCAGGAGGGCTTGAGTAATTCCAATCTAGGAGCAAAGTCTCTGTGCTTAGGCCATGCTAAGTGGAATTTAGGAGGTTTTATACTGGTTAATATCCCCTGGAAATTGTTCATGAACTTCTCAGAATCCTTTGATGCCAAATGTGCAAGCTGCAGTACTTTAGGTTTGAGATGCCTGACCAAAAGGCAGCCTGACCCAAAAGTGGCTCTGCTGGGAAGCACAGCAGCTCCTGTTGCACGGGTTAAAATGTGCCTTGTGTGTCTCAGGGCAAGGTGATGGCCTGCAAGCACTGCAGTGAGCTCTTCAGCAAGGAGGGGGCACTGAAGCTGCCCGCGGTGAGCACCGACAACAAGGGCATAGAGACTGACGACGAGAAGGATGCCCTGAAGAAGCAGCTGAGAGAGATGGAGTTGGAACTTGCACAGACCAAACTGCAGCTCGTGGAAGCCAAGTGCAAAATCCAGGTATGTGGAATCCAAGTAGTCAGTCACCTTAACCTCGCTGTGCTCAGCCCACAGTTACACAGGAGAGTAGATACACAGGGAGGTACCTGTGGACTTCCAGACAAAGTAAGAGAAGAGGTGTTTATTTGTGTATCCAAACACCTTGTGCTGTTCCTGCAGTTCCAGTCTGTCTCCTCTCCCCAGTGCCTGGGAGGTGGTGAGGGAGGTGCTGGATTGCAGGGGCTGGAGGTGGTTATTTATTAACGAACCGGTTTGTGATCAGTTGTGACTGTTCTGCTTCCCCAGGAGCTGGAGCACCAGCGAGGAGCCCTTATGAACGAAATCCAAGCTGCCAAAAACTCTTGGTTTAGCAAAACGCTGAACTCTATCAAAACAGCTGCGGGCAGCCAGGCCCCGGCGCCGCCGCCCAGGGAGGGCAGCACATAGTGCCGGGCAGCCCAGCCCTGCCCGCAGACCCCAAGGACACAGGGCAGCACTGCGGCCTGGAGTGAAACTCGTGTTCTGTTTGCATTCGTTCTGATGTGACCCTTTGGCAAAGGGGGGAAACAATCCCTGGTTTATGTTGAGTTACTTCCCAACTGCCTTGCTGAGAGCCACGTGCTGATACCTTCATACTTTTACACTTTATTTTATATGACTAGATGTTCAATAAATACTTCAGAACTAGGTCTTTAATACGCGACTAATTATTTTTATCTTGCATAGAAGGTTTTTTGTTTGGTTGTTTTTTTTCTTCTGGAGGAAGAGAGAGAGTGGGAAATGTGAAGTAACTGCAGCAGAACCTCTCCCTAGAAAGCACAGCCTAGTAAGTACTCGTGTATGTGGGGAGGTGTAGGATAACTTACACCCTGGGACCAGCTCAGAAGTTTTACACAGCCACTGCATCCTGCCCAGAAGCACTTTCTGTAAAGCTTAGGCTTGTGCTTTCCTGGCACAATCGTTAGGAGCTTCCCTGACAACTTCTCAGTTTGGATTGTTTTCTCCTCAGCAGTGCAAGTCCTTTGCAGCACTGTTGTTTCAAGGCTATTCACAGCCCAAAATATAAAGTTCTGGTTCCCATTTCATGCTTATACTGAGAATTCAACAGTTCCTTCCCTTGGGATAAAGGGAAAGGTGTCCAGCACTCACTGATGTTTGTGCTGGGGAGCAGAGTGAAGGACTTCCATGATTTTTCCCTTCTGCAGGGGTAGGTTTTGTGAGTAAAAGCAATGAAAACCTTTCCCTGGGTTTGTATTCAAATCCCAAATTTGACAGAGAAATGAGGTCTCCAGTAAAATCCCCAAAAGGCTGGTGCTGCACTGATGAATAAAACATCACAGAGGCAAGATCTGTCTGCCAGAAGTATTTGGTTAGGAAACTCTCTGTTGGTATTACTTATTTTTATAAAAACAAGCATTTTCCAGTGGAATCCAACCCTAGACTTTGCTGTGGGGGAGATGTCTCTGGTGATTCCAAACCTGTTTGGTGGTTTTATATCTCTTAAGGTAAGGAAGTTCAAAAAAGCATTTGTTTTGACTGAACATAAAGTGTTTATAGAAATACTTATTTCATGGAGAATTAAACTATTGCTTGAACTGATGGAATATTTTTTTAATGACACCTGTCCTGTCTAAAGATGCTCTTGCAGGTAAATGTCACTGCTGGACTGAAGGTTGTGTATTAATTGTTCCAGGGACGTTAGTTCTGTTTTGATTATTTTATTTTTTTTTTAACTCTGAGGAATGCCATACCTTGTCAGTTTTGTACAATAAAAGTGAATGATACCCATCCTGTGCTTTGTTGTCAAGCATAATTGTGAGTGATTTTCAACAGGGTAGGACCAATGTAGTGTCACCAGTGCCAGAGGGAAGAAGGGTTGGGAAAGGCAGGCAGAGATCAAAATGCAGTCACCATCCCAACACAGTTCTCTCTGCTAAGAATAAGGGGTTAAAACTGTTCATATTTTAAAATGCACTTGCAAGAACAGAGATGATCTGGAAATATGAATACAGTGAAGGAAAAAAAGGAGGGGGGAAGACCAGGAGTTTCTTTGGCAAATAGTAACAAAGATCTTTTTCCCTGATGACTTTCTTGCTCATCATATTTGCATAAGTGTTTCCATTCTCTGGACTGACTCAGCCCAGAGTTGCTCGTTCACCTCCCAGTTCTGCTTCACACGTGGCATGTGAGTTTGAATCCCTGATAAGTCTGAAGTGGCACTGAAGGTTCCCTGGTGAGCACCTGACTGTGCCAGCTGAGTGCTGTGCCCGTGAGTGACACTGCTGGTTTGACAAGTGTCTGACTTTCTCCTTTCATGGGTCTTGAATCATACTTACAAGTGGATTTAAATCCAGGATTGGAGAAGTGCAGTAATAACACACATTTTCCTAATTATTAGGACTGTGATTCCCTGAGCAGATGAGCTGACAGCTCAGTGCTGCTCAAAGCTCTCACCCTCCAGCTCCCTGCTGTGCAGTCCTGGCCCTTGTCCTTGTTGTGGCACTTACTGGAGGTGATTAAAAACAACCAAAAGAGATGTGGGTGGATTCTCCCCCCCCGGTGAATCTTTTGCCAAGTTAAATCATCTCCAAGGGCCCAGTGAGTGCAGGTGGATCGTGGGAGTGGGACTCCCCCAGTCCATCAGAAAGGAACTGATATGTAAGCTCACCATGTGTCCTGGGATGAGCTTTGGCACAGGTGGCAGTGTGGCAGCTTTGGAAGTTGAGTTTCTGGAAGAAATCCCCATTTGCTCCCTGCTAGCCATGCTGATTTCAGCCCCTTGGAGGCTGGAAGTGGCTTACAGCCCCAAAGGGAGGGTCAGAAGGCAATAAACAATTCCCACCTTTCAGCTGCAGACCCAAGGCTGTGTTTGTAGCAGTGACATGTGGAGGAGCAATGTTTAGGTGCAAGGTGTGTCTTCTCAACAATACTGACAGAGTAAGAGAAGAGCTTGGTGGCATTGTGTTGGTAAGCATAGCTGTGTCCAGAGGCAAGGAAAGGAGCAGGACCAGGATTGAGCCAGGCCAGCTGCAATTGTACCTGCTGCTGGGGGGTTTGGCTTCCTGCAAGAAAACAGATCTGTGTGAGACAGAGCTATTGCACACCTCTCCCTGATGGATCAGTGAGGGACAGCAGGCTCCTGTCCAGCTTTCCAGCAGGAAACACCATCAGAGTCCCTCTGAAACTTCTTTCTGTGTGGCACTGGGACAGTTAGCACAGCTTGTAAGTCTGGAATGATTAACATTTCTTTTTCCTGAGTGGGAATTAAAGTATGTGTCCACATCAAACCTTGATTAAAAGTAATTTGTATTTTATATATGTGGAACTAAATCCTATTTTTTAATTTCATGGAGAATGCTCCAGGCTGAAATGAAGCCTAGGCTTTGGTTAGGGACAAACCTCCAAAGATTATTTTTACTACAACTGTTTTACCTTGTTGGATTCTAATCTGTTCCTGAGATGCCCATTAGAGGGGAAAGCAAAAGAAAGAGTACTCTTTTCACTGAAAAAGTTGTTTTTCCTTTGACTGTAACACTTTACAGGCTAAATGAAGCAAGGCTGACTTAGTTACGTGGTACATCTGTGAACTAGTCTTGTATTATCTTTGTGAGCCAAACTGAGTGTTCTAAAGTAATAGGACTTACTTCACTTTCCATTTCTAATTGTACCTGGAGAGAATTACAAAGGAAAGAAAAGCAGAAAATACCATGTGTGGAGTGAAGCCCCTGAGGTCCCTCTGTGTTAGTGGCTGGTGGAACCAGCCTGGGCAGGGGAGTCAGGCTGTACTCAGTGCTGCCCAGTCAGCAGGGTTTCATTTGCCACAGGTGACTGACATTGCTGCAGCCAAGTTAAACTGCTTACATAGCTAAGCAACAGGTTTTTTTCCCTTGTTAGACATTTCAAATGACTTCTCTTGGTTGGCCCTCAAAATTTCCTTTAAGATGAATGATCATCTGTGCCACTGTGTCAAAAACAGCTGGAAATAAAACCAGCTGTTTACAAGGGGGAAGGGGATAGAAAGAAAGGCAAGGACAGCAAGAATTCAGCCCCTTGACAAAGCATGAAGTGTCTGTTGACTTCAGTCCTGATGCCACTCACCGACTGAACGTGGCAGCAGGTACTTCCCACTGGCACTGAAGTCTCAACCCTTGGAAGTTACCTGCCATCCTTTCTCCACAGGACCAAGGTAGGGCTGTTCCCTTCCTCCTGCTAAGTAGCTGCAGTGAAATCCGTGAAAACTACTTGTATGTGTGGGAGAACTTTACCTCTGATTTTGATTTACTGTTAGACTCAGGGACAATTGGCAACTTCTGCATCATCTCCTAAGCCTAAACACGTTTGGCATTGAAACCAGAAGCACTCTGACCTTGCAGTGCTGGTGTTCTTCCAGCTGCTGGAGGGAAAACCTTGATGCATGTCACTGGCTGTGAGGATAGGGCAGAGATGTTGCTCTCCAGCCCCGGGGGCTGCTGTGGCTGAGGAGCACCTGGTCCCAGCTGAAGGGTCTGGCTGCACCACACGTGTCGTGGTGAGCACACACAGCACCATCACAGTGTTCTTGCAAGCACAAACATCCAAATCCGATTATTTTTCCACCTGTTGTGCTGGTGTGCTACTGGGAGCTGTCCCATGACCTCTTTCCAAGTGGTAACACTGAGGGGAGACAGCAGAACATCCCAGTTTGGACCTCTCTGGGTGGGGTAGGTGCAGCTCACAGCAGCCTGTACAACTGGTGGCTTTGGGAGGTGCAAAGAAATTGCAGCTGGATCAGTACCACCCAGCACTGATCCAGATCCTATCCTTCCCAAGTCAGAAGTCTACACTGTTCCTTCCAGGATCATGACTTACTACATCCAGGTCAATCCTCCAGGAACACAGGGCCCTCTGTCTCTCCTGGATTCCAACTGCTTTGCTACTGAATGTATTTCATGCTATTTTTACCTGAAAAAGAATAATAAAAAAGATATGGGTAGAGAATTAGGACATTACTTCCTCTTATTTTCTTATTCAGTGGGACTTGCTTTTATTTAACCTGTAAAGGAATATCTATGTATCTTTGGAGAACTATATCTTATATATAGAATAATATATATAAGAAACTGAACGACAAGGGGATAAATACATCAAAAGGATTTGGTGTCATAGGTTTCCTTGGTGATTTGATACCACCACAATCCTGGGCTGTACTAATTTCCTTACAGTTTCTCTTATTTTTGTATTTTGTATAATACATGGATGGTACTACTAATGCAAACAAGATGTTCCCAGATTTTTCTCTAGATCCCAATTCCCTCCTTCCAGTAATCCCTGGGTTTGCACTGCCACTGATACCACCTCCAAAAGCTGTGCCAGGTGCTGTCTCAAGCCTTGGGAGCTGTTGCTTTCCCATGGAAGGCTCTCTGGCTTCTCTAACTGGGAGAAGATGGCACAGGAATGCAGAAAAGGGTCTGATCAGGCATGATCCAGCACCCTCCGTGTCTGCCTTCAGGTGGGTTCACTCCAGCACACTGAAAGCAGAGCAGCTTCAAAGCTCTGACTCCACTACTGTGAAGTTTTCCAGGTTAGGATTTGCCTTTTTGTGTCCCAAGTTCACAAATCCTGAAGAGCTAGGAAAAAGAAGAGCTCAGAGTTACTGAGAACAACTCGGTGCTGCCAGCACTCGGGTGACACATCCATGTATTATCTGAAGTACAACATGGAAATATAAGTGTAATGCTTGTCATGAGAAGTGCAATTCAATGTACATGGTCACAACAAATGTTTACTTTTCTAATTGTTACAGACTTGTTTGGATCAGTACCTTGTTCTCATTGTGTGAACGATGCCTTGTAAAATAAATGGAAATGGATAACAGCATAGGAATAAGGTGCTTATTTTCCTGAGCCATTTACTCGAGGAGCAGCTGAAATCTGTTTGCAGCTGCTGTGTCAGGTCTCAGCAGCTGGTTCTGTTCAAACAGATGAGCTGTCCAAAAAGTGTGTGTGCTGCAACAGCTAATTCCAGCCCATTCCTTAGGATAATCTGCCTGGTCACAAGGAGCTGTGAGAGCCAGAGAGTGGTCACTCTGGTCCTCTGCTCCATGTGCCAGGCTGAGGTTTCCAGCACAGAGGATGCTTTTCCTGAAGTTTGGGGACCTATGGCAATGGGGCACAAAAAAAGCAAGTGAGAGGCTCACTTCAAATCCATTTATGTGGTAATTAAAGCTTTTTCCCCTCTAGAAATGAAATTACAAAGCAATGCCAATTTAGACTGTAAAAATAAGAGCAGTTCCTAGTGCAAGAACACAACTGAGAGAGGAGAAGCTCAAAGATGAGTAGCTAAGTTAAAAAACCAAGTTTTTCTTGTCTGTGACTGCTCAGCAGAGAGATAAGGAAGCCATTCCTGAATAAGCAGCTGCTCCTAACCAATTAATAAAATGTGGCACAGAGGAACATTCCAGTTGACCATGTTGTATTTTCTGGATGGAATCGACTGTCCTGTCTGCAAAGCTGCCCCTGAAGATGGTCAGGCTGGAGCTCAGTCTTGTGAAAACTAAACGTGCCCAGTTAGTTTTGCAGCTCTTCCCTCCACTGCAGATCAGTCACAGCTCAGCTGTTAACTCTGTATTGGGCAATGCAGGCTCCAACACAAATCCCTGGCTTTGGGGTTTCTGTGTATCTGTCAAACATCATCTTCCCTCCAGACCTCAGCAAAGAGATTGCCTTTACAGATGAGTTAACTCTTGGATGTTTGGTTTAGAGGAGAAAATAAACCCCAAACCCTGAGCCCATACATCATCAAATGCACTGACATTCCTCAGCTGGGAAAAAGGGGTGTTGTAACTGGAGGCTTTTTTTAGCGAAATTGACTTCTAAGTGCTGAAGGGCTGTGTCCTGCCTTGGGGTCCACAGGTTATAAAGGACATTGGGAATGCCTCGGGACACACAGGAAGGACACCAGGAGTGCCCTGGGGTGTACTGGGTATAAAGAACATCAGGAGTGTGTTGGGTTCCACAGGTTATAACGGAATGGGAATGCCTCGGGTCACACCAGATATAAAGGACATTAGGAATACCTTGAGTTCCACTGGTTATAGGCATCAGGAGGCAAACACTGCCTCCTCCAGACGCTCCTGCTGTCAGGGATGACACTGCCGAGGTTTTCCTGAGGGCACAGACTCAAGCTCTGCCAGGGGAGGGTTAGATTGGATATTAGGAAGAGAATTTTTAGGGAGAGAGTGCTCAGGCATTGGAATGTGCTGCCCAGGGAGGTGGTGGATTCACCATCCCTGGAGGTTTTCAAGCTGAGACTGGATGTGGCACTTAGTGCCATGGGCTAGTGACCACGGGAGGGTTGGACTGGATGATATTGAGGTCTTTTCGAACCCGAGTGATTCTGTGATTCTGTGACTCCCTGAGCACCCGTGACCGACAGGGCAGCCCTGCGGACAGACATTTCCAGCCCTCCCTGCAGGGACTCAGCGCTCGGGCGGGAGCTCCGCTGAGGGCCCTGCCCTGCCCGGCACTTCCGGCCCCGCTCGGCTCTTCCGGCC